>NW_026918393.1:0-30000 GCF_032062105.1 Saccostrea cuccullata | reverse complement strand
TTTCTCAAGAACCACTGAGCAAGAATAAATGAAATATATGTGGAAGCATTCTTGTGTAATGTGGATTCTAGATTGTTAAAATGATAATCCCGAGGGTAGGATGGGGCCACAACAGATCTGATATGAAGGAAAGTCTGGTGAAGAACAACAGGGTCAAAGTTACTCAGGTGAGCTTTGTGGACAATGGGCCTCTTGTTTATCTTTCCGTTTGCCTAATCTGGATGATTCTTTGTCCATAGAATAACAATGGTTTTAAAAAAGTGTGCAGTTGTTCTAACAGTATGTCAATTTGCATGATCAAACGTGGTAAATCATTAGTCATGTAAAGGATGTACGATAGTCCAAAATATCTGACGTTTTCCTGGCTTTATTTGGATATTTTACGTGCCACGAAAACGTCAGAACAGGTGCCATTACAAAACCTGGGGATTCGCCGCATCCAACAGGAGGCGGCATTCTCGGGGTTAATTTTAGATACTTACGAACCGAATTAAATGTCAAACTCACAAGTTATCAATACTACAATACTTTTAGTACTTACCAATATCGTTTAAATCTGATGAAAACATTTTATGAGACTGACAAGCTCTGTCTTCAGTTCGTGCATTTTAAAATCTTGCATGTCCTGTAACGAAATGTGGAGTGGTATTTTCTTTTCATCGATATTGGTGAGTACTAGAAGCATTGTGTTATTGATAAATTCTGATTTCAGGATTTAGTTCGGTTGGCAAGTATCAAAAATGAATTCCGGTTGAAGACGGCGAAATTCCCAGTCTTCGTAATGGCGCCAGTTCTAAGGTTTTCCTGGCGCGTAAAGAATCAAAATACCTGTAGTAAAAAGCCAGGAAATGTAAGATATTTCGGACTAGATGTATGATTTCATTGAAACCATGACTACTTTGCATATAAAACAAAGGTCCAGCAATCCTCTGAATAAAACAAACCAACCATGTCAATTCGACTTGATTGTTGATTTCATTGAAATCAAAAACCCAATCAATGAATATGGTGTAATCTATTTATGAAGTTCCACATATATACCATGCTCATTTTTATAAGAGTTGAAGAGAAGCGTTATAAAAATGATAGTATCTTTATTAAATCATAAAACATCCAGTTTGGTTGGACTCATTTGAAAATATCCTTCCACTAGTCCAAATTCAGGAAATTATGCACAACAAAGTATCGAGTCATTTAGAGAAAAAAACCTTTTGACAATATTTGTTATGTTAGAGTATCCTTCCCTCGAAGGTTTTCATTTGTACAAATACAGGGATGTGATCCTGACATATTCTATGAACCCAAATGAGTCGACGAAAAAAGTTAAAAAATACTTTGATACGTGAAATCAATGATAACAATCATTACAATGTATACTTGCAGTATTGGATTTCATAGGATCACACTTCAATATATACATGTATACAAACTTTAAGACAGCTTGGCTTACTAAGAGTTCACCATATTCAAGCTGTAAAATGCCGAAACTCAACAAAATATCATCATTTCATATTTAGTTGGTAACTAGTTCTTATGATACATGTACAATCATTCACTATTATTTAAGGAATCGCTGTCTAGTTAGTATAGTATGACTGGGCATCAACAATAGTGGAAACGTGAGATAATTTTATGCATAAATTATCCCATGTTTCCTACTATCGTTGATCTCCTTGGCATGCTGTACGAACTAGACAGCGATGCCTTATATTTCCATTACACTGTAAAATAAAATTGTAGATTTAGATTTTAAAAATGTAGACAAAGATTTAAATTACACGAGGACTCCCATACCAATTTCAATAGTCCTCGACCACAGACGTCAAACACAAAGGCAGCTGCACGAGAATGGCTGCAATGCATGCATATTTGGCCTCCTTAGCGTCAGACACAGAGAACAAATGCGCACGAGATTTGCATGCATATTAGGCCTCCTTAGCTCCTGGCCTATCGACCTGCGTAATTTACATTCCGGTAGAATTATCAAGAAATCAACTCCGCTAACTTTCAAAGAGTTATCACACAGAAAAAAAATGAGTAATGGAAATATTTCATTTTCTACTACAGATGAGGAATAAATCTGCAACTGTGAATCATGTTATCAATTTTTATTATAATGATATTTTTATATGAATAAACTCTAATACTGTTCCATGTAGTGAAAGACACAGTTATTATAATACAAAAAAACACTCTTTGTCACGTATAAATATCTTAGTAAGTTTTATTTTCTGAAAGAGGTTTTGACACTTCCGTCCCTCTTCCAGAGATGGGACTGGTAGTCGCTCCAGAGAGCCAGATTTTTCCAACTGTAAAATCGGTAATCCACGTACGAATCACTTTTATAGAAGCGCCCTCGCTTTGCTCTACTGGATAGAGTCTCGGCTCGCATTCGATTAACGATGCTAGGAAGCTTTGTGAAGGACAGTTTCTGGTGAATGACAAACTGAGAGGGGTACCCACCGGAAGTATCTTGTCTACCATTAAAGATGATTTTTGTTCCCCCGTTTGATGTGGCGACTTTGTTTTGGGGTGGTTGAGGGGGCGTGGTTTGCACATTCGGAATAGATGGCGCTTTTGCTACTGTGGCTGCCATTCTGAATTTTGCGTCTCTGAAATAAATGAATAAGATTGTTTGATAAATACTGAAATATTCAATAAATATGAAGTACAGATATGTATGTAATCTTAAAACTGAGCAATAAGTACACAATTTGAAGAAAAACGGCGGTGAAATTCCCTCAGTGTAAAAAAAAGGTATACATCTTATATTCATTTGCACTTTACATTTTTTTAACGTTTTGTCTCGGATAAATGACGCCATATAGAAATATTCAAAAGTATATCGGTATATACACGGCCATGAACATTAAGGACTAATTCCATTTTTTACTTGGCAAGGTAATTCAAACACTATCGTTCTTAGCAGATGCAACTACATACCTTCCTGTATAAATTCTTTTAAAGTCACTTAAGGAGAGGCGGGGCAAATGAAAATTGTCCATGAAATGAATTTTTTCAATTTCAAACTGCTTGTTTCCATGTGTGTTTGCACTAGCTAATTTGCATGACCTAGCAGTTCCAATTTTGTGTTGGGAACATAGGTTCTATCTCACCTACATCTCAACTTAGCGTTGATCAGATGGAAAGCCATACAGGTTAAGTGTTTCAAAGACCATATTAAATTGCTGGGTTTAAGACCGTCTCAATACTGGAGAATTAATTAAAGGACTAGTGCAGAACAAAACACATTGATTGCACTGCGGACAAAATATGTTGATTGCAATATCGAAACACTAGCCTAAGGGAAAACTTTGCAGCAAATATACATTGTATTGTATCTAGAACGATGAACAAAAAAACTACTTCCCGTGATGTATGTAACCCTAATCATATTACGTTTAGGATTTAATGAAGTTACACTTAAAAATTAACGTATATTGAAAGGTCCTTGACGGAAGCAAATGGATTTCAATCTAAGAAATGGATCACCTCACATTTTGGTTTTATTACACAAACTTGCATGACAAACTGTGGAACTGTACGTGTTTTCATTGTGTTATTTGGTGTCGTCTACATACCAGAGTATATGTTAAGATCACAATAAGTTTATTTAACAGTTTTAAATGGTTCACAATTGACACATATTGTCAGAAATTGTTTTTATCAACTACACAATGTAGGTCAATGTATATCGGCTAAGGTGTTTATAACCTTTCTACAATTTTGTGTTTCATATTGAAATATTACATCAATTTTATTTTGTCATTTTTGATGGTTGCTATTTTTTGTTACTTTTTTCATGTTTTGGATTATGGTATTAGTTTTTATATCATTTATGTTAGATTTGATATACCTCAAGAGTTATTTGCTGTGTGCATATGAGTTGAACGTGTAAAGAATTTTAAATGAACTTACGCAAAAAAAAAAATCTTTCATTTACCTTAAAAGAAATTTTCTGAATATTATATACAGTAGGGTTTTTTTGAAAAAAAAAGAAGAAACATTTCAGTTTTATTACGAAGTTTGCCTCTAACAAATGCTAATATAGAAATTACTTACGTTTTCGTGTATAAAAATATCTCTATATCATAACAGATTAAATCTTATGTCCTCACGCCAATACACAATCTCCAAAATCCAATGTCTTATAAACATGTATGTTTTCAATCACTGGATTAATATTTGAAAAGGAAAGCGGATTATTGCTTAGTCTGTTATCCTAACGTGCAACCGGGTCGGCGTGCTTAGTTACCAAGTACAGAATGTAATTTTGTATTTGATGTCTCCGTCAGTTAATGCACATGCAAAAACCTAAATGCAGTTGTAAACTTAACTGAATACATAAGAATTTCATTAAACCTAGTTTTCCAAGGTCACTGACGCACTTTGTATATGTTTTGTGTCGGGTAAATACAAATTGGACACTTTGCCACCGCCGTGTTTGAAAAATTAAACCATTCAGATCGCATAAGCGATACTTACAATGGGCGAGAGGCTATCTTTGACAGATAAGGCTAATTCAAAAGACTTGGTACTTTTTTCAACCAAAATAATTTGCTTTTTTATCTCGACAATTAATTATTTCGAAAGATTCTGTACGTCTTTATTTCTGGTTAAAGTTGTAAATGGTTCAGTCTGTGCTACCCTGATTAACGTGTGGACTTTTAGAAAATAACAAAAGAACAAATTACATAATTTTTAAATTCTTCTTCTAATCCGAATAAGTTTAAAATCTTTGACTGCTTAAAAATGATTCGATAGTCTATTAAGAACTTGAAGTGGATATTTAATGTTCCGGAATGGTAGATTTGAAGCAGAAATAATTTAAAGGTTTGAATGGAATTTATTGCATTTTTAAACTGCAAAACCAATATATGTACCAATGAATAGAATGCAGTGTTCGAGTACAAATCAAAAGGGGTACCATTTAAAGGAAGTCACTATCTTTTCTAATTTTCATTTGATATCAAGAACTTATCATAATGGATATAGAATTAATATAAATATACATATCCAACCCGTAAAATTAAGTTCAGCAATGTATATTTATTTCATGATTTTTTTTTAACGTATCAAATGAATATTTATGCAGTCATTCACCAGAAAAGACATCCTCATTCCTGTGTAATGAATGTTGAGTTTGCCATATTTCCAACAACTACATGTACATGAATCGAGCACCTATAATCAGTGGCTGGCCAAATATTTTAATTTTCAAGAGAGAGAGAGCGAGAGAGAGAGAGAGAGAGAGAGAGAGACGCTTAATTACCTTTATTATATATATGAACATGTAGTTCATTGTAAATATTTGATGTTAGATTATTTTTTTTTCAGAATTCTCTTTTTATATCTAAATAACTCCAAACAATTCACAAATAGTTCCTATTATCACATGCCCTAATTTTAAGGAGAGTAGCAGGTCATAAAACCCTTGCAAAGATGCAAATTTTGCACAGATAATTACAATTATTTAATTACAAGTTAACGATGAAAGAAGTACATTACTTTTTGGGAATCTAGTAAGTTGTCTAAATTTGTATTAAAAATATTTTTCTGGTTTTGTTTTCCGCAGAGAGAATTCTTTTATAAATAATCATTTTATTTTTTAATAGTGTTTTAGTAACAATATAAAAATCTCCAATTCATTTAATCAGAGAAGTATATGTATACACCCTCTCACACCAATTGAGTTGCAATTTAATATACAAACGTAATCCTCTGTTGATAAATTTTTAAATTCTTATTGTATTAGAAAAAATATATCTTTCAAACATCAAGAAAAAAGGAAAATTTTATTATTGAACAAATTTTGTTATAAAATTTTCACAATGTGAAAAAAGATGTCTAATTGGAAATGTCTTTTTCGTAATGCAACTGACGTTTTATGCTATTGTTATATTGACGATATTTATTTAATGACGTGCTATCGCGTTTTATACGAAGATCTATTCGCGATTGACTGATATTTATTTCACCCCCCTTCACATGTAATATTGTGCAAGGAGTGAGTTCACCTCGCTGTGTGTATGTCTGTATGTGAGTGTGTCATTAACGTTTGCACATATATGTAATGTGTTGTTTACAATACGTTCACAATGCTTTCTTCACCAATAAATATATATTCATTAGGAGTGTAACATTTTTACGTTCACAATGCGCTCTTCTCCAATAAATACATATTCAGAAGGAGTGTAACATTTTTTTTAAAGAGACACGTTACATGATGAGAAGGCTTTTACTTTTGCCAAAGAATTATATTTTAAATAAAATGATCAATTCTAATAATTTAGTGAAAATCATTGATAGTTTTACTATTAAAACCCTTCTTTTTTGTCAATTTTATCAATTCAGATCTATTTTTATCTTTTCATTTGATGTTATTATGAATGTAAAAAAAAGTAACACTCCCAAAAGTTGTTAGAAAATTTAAGTAATTCCATTGCAACTCTACTGAAACAACAGAACAAGTACTTTCCAATTCTACTCCCATGCTCCTGATCAGGAATGAAACAAATGCGTTCAAATTAGTGCTGATCAAATATGAGGCCATTGCTCTTGTTTTGTGAGCTGGCTGAAAATAATCTAGCAACGCCGTGTAAGCGCATTGCGATCGCCAATGGACGTAGTAGAAACGCCAAGGGAGTGCAATGATCGCAGTAACAACTTCTTGTCGGAGTGCAGTCTACTATTCCTGTATTTATGCTACGTTTCTACCGCGATCCTATAAAACCGCGATCACACGGCGCGTACTTTAATTAACCCCTGTCACACCGGAACTGCGTACTAACGGCGATTATATCATCATAGGCGTCCATAGAAGATGCAAGCGCAGTTTGAAATCTCCTCCGTCGCTGTGACAATTTTTGCGGCAAGATTGTCAATGTGTTGATCGCGGGTCTACATGTGTGGTAAAGGCATACTGATTATTGCTGCATATTACTGATTAGTTGAAATGCGGCGATCACTTTGGGCATGCACAAAATATGCTAAGCCGTGTGATCAATGGAGCCTCTAAAATAACGCATCTGGCTTAAAACAAACGTCAGTTGTGATTGCGGTGAGCAGCGCGATGATATAAAAATCTCCAACAACGAAGTATATGCTACACCCTTGCACGCCAACTGGGTCCACACGGTAGCATAATTTTTAAACGCAGGGATGGTAGGAAAATTGCACAAATTTCTATAAAATGGAAACCTCGCGGAGGTGATTGACGCGTTTCTACGAATTCCGTTCTGCGCTTGCTATCGCGTTTCCAATGAGATTTAATCATATTGTGATTACACAGCATCATCAAGGAGTTACTTCTGCGATCATTGCGTTCCCTTGGCATTTCTACAGCGTCCATTGGCGATCGCAATGCGCTTACGTATACACAGCGTTGTTGGTGCGTTTTCAGCCAGCTCACAAAACAAGAGCAATGGCCTCATATTTGATCAGCACTAATTTGAACGCATTTGTTTCATTCATTAAGTTATTGCACTAACCGTCCGTCGTAGATTTTGAAAAATGAAAGGTGTAAATCGGCTTGTTCTGTTGTTTCAGTAGATTTTATTTCTCAGCAATAGTGTGAATTACATCTGAATTTTTTAACAATTTTTCGGAGTGTAATTTTTTTATACTCGTAATAACGTCAAAGGAAAGATTAAAACACATCTGAATCGACAGCATTGAAAAAAGAAGGGTTTTAATAATAAAACTATAAATAATTTAGTACATGTACCAACTTATTCAAATGGATCATTTTTAATTAAAATATATTTCCTGGCAAAAGTAAAAGCATTTTCACCGTGTATGACATGAATAATTAAAAAAATGCTACACTCCATCTGAATATACATGTATATCAAAATTAGGATAAAGAACACATTGTGAACGCTGACAAAAGTGTCATAAAAGTTGTAGAACAAACGTGAACGTGTATATTCTCGATGTACACTGGTTAAATCGCCTAAAAATGTATGAAAGTACGCGGACATTGTAAATAAAATAATAAATTTTACTTGCTTATTTTGTTCATTTCTATACATGAAAAGCAATAGCACACCGCGAGAACGCCGTAGAAACGTGTCGGTCGCCATAGGGCACCGTGACATCTCCACGTAGTGAAAATTTTACTGAAATTTGTGCAATTTCCCTGAGATTTTAAAGATTTTTAAAACAACACCGTAATAACTCCGTGTGGACGCAGTTGGTGTGACAGGGCTTAATTGCGATCGCCAAAAGTACGCGTCGTCTCCCAGCGTTCTTAGGGTCCCCACCACGTTCAATGGAGATCTCGCTATCACGGCGCACGAGACTCTACTGCACTTATCTCGGCGTTTTGCATTTTTATAGACGCCGTGCGATTGCTGTTAGGACGCAGTCCCGATGTGACAGGGGTTGAACCCATTGTGACCCCAAAGCTTTTTTCAGTGCCAATTCAACTCAAATGTCTTGAATATTTAAGAAAAAACAGTAATGCCACTGGAAGTTAATTTTAAAAAATACCGAGTAGGCCCTTTGCTACATTTGTGGGGAAAAAATAAAAACATGTACAGGCACATCACAATATTTATTAAAATGAATTTCTAGATGCTACAACTGAGTACTTCGAGAAGTTATACGTCGTTTATTTTTTTAAATTTTGTTGAAAAGAAAGAATTTCTTTTGAATATATATTAGCCTTCCATTCATTTGATTTAAGAAATTTAAATGGTATAATATATTTAGATAACGTTTACCATCAAAATTGCAGAACGTCAACAATAAACAGATAGACGGCTCCTAAATTTAGCATGAAAGTCAAATGAAATTTACACTAACAATTTTTTGTATTTTCATATTAAAAGTGGTAACATCGTTTATTGAACTGAAGAAACCAAGTATCATCTTCAAACCAGACACATTTGTCAGAAAAAAACGTGCAAATTATTTATTCCATTCTTATTATCAGTCGCAACACCGTTTACTAAAACAGAATAGAAAAAGTAAAGTTTCAACATATGACGCATTTTAAGTAACTAGTTCTCCCTGCGTAACCTGTAAAACATTTTATATTATTACAATGATAAATATTCACTAAGAAAAAAAAATAAGTATATTGACAGACAATTAGACGAATAGACACACTAATAGATGGATAAAATTTAGATTGTGTTAAATAGATATCACTTAATGCTGACAAGTCTCTGTGCACTTGCTGTTCCACCTATCATTAAAACAACAATGAAAACTATGGTTTCCAGTGTAATTAAAACTAAGGTCACATAGAAAAAGAGAACATCCAGTTTTCTAGCTGCATCATTCCATGAAAATCTTTCAGGTTTTTTGATGGAGTTCGAATCTCCTTTCCCTGTTACGTCAACATCTTCAACAGTTGTATTAACCTCTGGAATGCCAGCATCTCTATTACAAGTCTTGTTCCTGCTTGTTTTTAAGCAGTTGCTACATTTTTTCAAACAGTCAAACGGAAACAGATCGTTCCTTATAAGTTTTTCGATCCATTTTGGTAGAGGCTTTGAATCATCCTGGAAATTGACAGACATGACTAAGACAGACAGGATGCAGGACACAACACTGAAGCATAAGGTGATGGCCAGGTACACAGCTGAAAACACAAGAGCCAGGTTATAATAATTTCTGCGCATTATGATAATTGATATAAAGTTTTTTTTTAAGGGGGCCGACTGTAGTTTTCATTGCGCAGTATTTCATGCATCATAGTAAAATGAAGCGTATTTACCGTTTTAAGGCAACTTTTTTCACTTGATTAATAAAATTAAACAAAATTAAGAAATTACAAGTTCAAAAATGTAATTACAATTTTATATAACTGAAATTTTAACCGATTTTGCAACTGATATGTAGGTTGACGTCGTTATAGTGTGTTTTTGACGTTATGATAAACTGAAGCTCTTAAAGAAAGGGGTAATTATAAAAATGTTATTAAATAAAAAATATTGAACATACGCTCTTGAAATTTAAAACATAGAAATTTGAGAATTTTTTCATTATTCTCATAATTTTCTCATTCTAATACTTTTGTGCCTGCCATATTTTTAGTACTCTATAAAAACAGGAAAATTCGTTAATTTTAGGCCTTTTGAGATGCCCCCTTTGGTAACAAAGCGGTAGAATTTTGTGTTTCTTACACATAATGTACAATATAGTATTACTCATCATATATTATAGTTGGAACAAAAAAGTCTATTGTTACAGAAGTATTTGTATAATTTGCTTTAAAATGCGAAAAATTGGCACTTTCCTATATAATCCTATAGTAAAAGTACCTATATTTTGAGATGGTTCCTTAAAATACCTGGACGGTAGATTTTGCCCAAACTTTGCATGTACACTAAAGTTAATGTAAGTTATATATGGTATAAAAATGAAGAGTTTCGTTATTGTAGTTTTCACACAATAAAACCACAGCCGGCCCCCTTAAATTAGAATTTTAAAAACAGTGAAAAAGATATACGAGGGTTGATCAAAAAGTTCGCGAACTATCTTTATATTTACAAAACCACAATTCAGATCAGAATGAAATTTGGTACACATAGAGTCATACACATGATCTATAAATAGCTTATGTAATAAAATGTGTTGCCCATGTTTACAATGTAAAACTGACGTCAATATGTTGATCACTTGTGACAAAAAATGGTTGACTCAGTCGTAATCGAGCAACGAACGGCTGTAAAGTTAAACTTGGAAATTCCTTTGCACAAGCATAGATAACATTTCGTACACAGTTTATTAAGACAAAAGACTTGCCAGAAGTTTTGTTATTAATTGAATTGATTGTTTTAGCGAAGACAGGGAGATGTTTAAAAATGATGTTTGTTCTGTTGCCGAGTGAAAGCAAGCTGGGGAAGAGATTCGTCCTTAGTTAAGCAATTTGATATGAAAAATCGACAATTAACCGACAGATAGAAAAATAAGTTGTCATATATTTACAATAACATAATTATTAAATCCAAAAAATATCGTTTTCTTTAGACTTTAAAAATATCAGATATGATAAAAAGAAAGCACTCATACTTTATCCATATTGAATAAACGACGCTCCAAAGACAGAAGACTTGGGTTTTGATTGTCATCATGCTCATTCTGGAAAAGGATATCAATATCTGTCCATACTATTACCGAGATTTGGCCATTTCTGACAAATGGAACGTTTTTGTTATAAAAAATAACTTGCATGGTAAGAAATCTTTAGGCTTCTGTGATAGAACGGGTATAGAGCATGTCACGTGACCGCCTATATCATGTGATCCGGGCATGGGCAGAACGGTTGCAGATGCGCGTTAAAATACAAAAAAAAAATCTCTTCATGAATTTCAACACTGAAACCCTATATTATTTCTATTTTGGAAGTTATTCAATTAGTTCGAGAACTTCTGGATTACCCCTCGTATGTACATGTAATTATGCTTCGTTGTAAGTCTTTTCAAGAATACTTACAAATAATTGAAACATGGATAGAAGTAGAAGGAATTTTATCCGTTATGATTGTAAGTAACACGGCTAGAGATAACAGTACCGTGAGAATAAATCCAATCTGAAACAATAAAATGACGCATTGAAAATTATAGCATTTATTAAAATACATTATTAATTATTAGTAAGAGTCTGATGGTATGTCGGACTTATTTTTTTATATTGAACCCATATATAAATACATGTATAGTTTTAAATATAAAGTTGTCTTTTCAGAAAGTATCTCAGGGACTTGTATTGAAATAGGACTCAACTACAGAATACCTTTTCTCCAGATTCCACTGGCAGAAGAAACACAATTGTATTGAGATAGGACAATAGGAACACCGGTAACAAAATGCCTGTGACGTAATATGCCGTCCTTCTCTGCAAAACTAATGTGAACACAATTTCCCAGTGTTTTGTCATCACGCCGTCTACTCGCAATTCCGTCAATTGGGTTTTCTTGACGTTTGTGTGCAGCAAATTCCACTCACCGTTAGGTCTGTGATACGTAAAAATTACATTTGGTTAAGATTGTAACATTGCCTGCTGACAGGTTTCTTGTTCTAAGTCATTAAGGGTTATTTAATGATAAAAGTCAAGGAATAAAGCCTTTAAGGACAGTATATACAATACATCTATATCCAATGTGTAAATTAAACAAGCGGGCCTCATATTTTAGCGGTTTTGGCACTGACATGGATGCATTAATTCAAAGATACCGCTAAAAAGCCATATGTAAATACAATATAGCGGGTAGAATTAATGATTTTTTTTAAGTTTTAAGGAAAGCATAATTTTTGGGATGATTTTAGATATAATTTACTGTAAAGTATTCATATTACATACTCTAAACTCTCCGTAAGAATCTCTGAATTTGCTGGAAGAAGTTCAATTTCGTCGGTCGTGTAACCCCAACTTGTTAGCTCGATTTCGCATAATTGAGTATCAAACGGATAGAATGTGATATCGACATTGCAGTGAGTGGTGAACATCCGGGGCTGTTCCCATTCTACTTCTCCAGTATGGGTGACTCGGTACAGAAGGTTAGAGTCCGAGATAATGCTCAGATCAGAAACGCTGCATTTAAGAAATTCAAAAGCCAGTTAAGTGGTTGTTAAAATAAGTTTCTGTATTTTAAGACACGCATGATGGAAATGCTGGAAACCAAAATACAAAATACACAAGATAATGTACTGTACTTTTAAATTATTTTTAATACACGTTTATCAGAAATGTAAACATGATTTTAAAAATTTTTCGAATTTTCCAAACGTGTACAAGATACTCAAAAATATCATTTGACGTTTTAAAAGATAGGAAATTTAGAAAGGAAAATAAAGATGAAACTTACGAATTATCTACGAAGAAAACTGGCCGCCACACCTCGCTCTCATCAGCGAAGATGTCTGTTATGTTTGGGTATTTAGATACATCCCAGACTAACCTGTGATCTTCCCAACTCTAAATGTAACACAGTGTTATTTTCAATGAAAGAATTTAAATTAGTTATTGGGAGTAGATTTTTGCTATTATTCTGTGAAGATTTTTTTTTCTTAAAAGTGACGTACCGCTTCTATCCAGCCCGTCGTTGATAAGACCTGGTTCTTTATATCCTAAAAATAAGATTTTTCAAGTTGTATTAGAGTTTTTTTCTACTTTGATTGCCATGAAATAAAAATACCCTTAACCTTTTAACTTACTGTTTCTACAACTTGCATATATTTACTTTCACTTTTTCAAGACCAGACAGTTAAATCATTTCAGTGGTAATTTAGTTCAGTTTAAAAATGATTAAAGGAGATTGGTGAACATGACGATTGATAAGCCTAAAGCGGGACAATCATGAAGGTATAAAAATGAAATCTCTATTATATCAAAATTTTCCTTAATATTTCATCTAACATTAAAGTATACTTCGTGTAAGATCTCTACAACTTGCAAAACTCTCATGAAGATTGAAGTTATTTGCTTATGAAATATTATACACACACGAAAGAGGGAAAAAAAGATTCATTTTCTGACACTAAAACGCTATTTTGATCTAGGTGGTCATCGCTCAAATTTTTTTTGAACCTTAATCCTAAAAGTTTATATGAAAATAACATTTTTTATTACCAAAATTATATAGCGAAGACCCACCATACCTTAAAAATATACTTTAATAACATAACATTTGCACCTTTTCAAGAAATACTTGGAAGTCCACTAAATTAAGGGTAATACAATGTATCAACATGACTTGTCTAGCTTGCTTAGTCACAAAAGAAAATGCTACTCGGGATATTAATTTCTGAGATTCGAACCTAGTGAATACGACTTATTATTAATTTCTTTGTAAAATAAATTTTCACGAGAAAAATTCATCGGAAAAGTTTTGTTTATCATGATTTCATACTTACAAATAATGAGAACTTTACTCAAAATACTACATTCACAATTTTAATATGAATTTTATATATCACAGGCTACCGGCTTTCTGCACGCTAAGTTAACCCATAAGAGAAATGAATTTTGATTCTTGTTTCAAGGCTGCTTATTCATTGTTAAAATGGGAGTTTAGTTGATTATTAAATATGTGTATTTCTATTCTGTAGTAAATATCAGTAGAAAACAAATGATTAGAATCAGAGTGAGAGTCAATGAACCATTTTCCTAAAAACTCATGATGTAAAAATATTCCATACCATAAAGTTGATGGTGATAAGGTTGAGAGCTACGCTGACATTTGTAATCTGAGACGGGCGAACCAACCTGTCATAGCCACTGCTAAGAACACCATTCTTCCTTATTGTCTGAACATCATCAGAATTCCAAGACATCGAAAGAGAAATCCAGATAAACAATATAAAGCACAATAAGAATTGTCTTATCCCAATGCTCACGGACATTTCGGAATTTATCAGGTTTTCAACCTCGGACTTCGAGAAATCCCTACGTGCGAGTAATAGAGTTAAATATATAGTGCTCACTCGCTATTGATCGCTAGTCGAGCAATGCTTTATGCAAATTCAGTAAATTGATTTGATAGAAAATAATATACCATTGGTCTCAAAGGGTTTTTTCATTAAAAGACAATGCCAAAGAAGAACTTCGCAGTGTGAACTGAACTTTCAACTTTTTGCTTACTACTTTTGCCTTTGCTTGTTTAACATCTAGACGTGCAAAGGAATGATGCATAAGTCCGTGTTTTGTCTTGACAGTTTTATTAAATGGAGTAAAGGATGGAGATCACATTCCTATTATGCGTTTCTGTAAATTGAATTGTGTTGCTGATACTACTGAAGAAAGTGGGGTTTTTCTCTGTATATAAAAGACAAGACCACAAAGGAGTTCGTAAGAGTATTTTGTAAATATTGAACATTCAAATTCTTTTATTCATAAAAAACAAAAGTAAAAGTGTGTTGATCTTTAATTACCATTCGTTTAAACTGAAATAGAAATTATATAGTACCTCTAACAAAAAAGGTGTAATTATCTCGCTATTGATTTCTATGTCTACTTAAGTAGATAGCAGTATAAATCTGTTTTAACGAGCTTTCCCCAAAAGATTAATGAACTGGGCATGGACCAACAAATACTCTTAGCATCCACCCAATAGTTGGAGCTTCCTATTCAATAACTTTTCCAATCCAAATCATTATTTAGAGAATCGTTAATTAAAAACAGGGGACAGAAATGCGACTTAAGTAATTAAAGCTAAAGCTAAATGTGAATGTAATTTTTGATGAATACCCGGCTGAATTTGGAGGTAAATGACAGGTTATTCATCCTATTAAAAACTACCTCCACAATATGAAAAAAAGATCTCTCATCTGCTAGAAAAACAACATCTGATCATTTTCAACTATGAAGCACGTTTAATGATAGTTTTGACTGAAATTCGTATACAATAGCTGTCATTCCAGGATTGATCTAGAAGCAGTAATTTACAAAATTTGGATAACATTGACGGTTTTCAACTTGTTCAATTAGATTATCATCGACATTCCATATCAAACCTTCTCGTATTTGCCTCAAGTTGTAGAGTTTATAATTCATTTCTACATTTTCTTTTCTATAGATTGTAATCATTCAATACGGCATTCTTGTCCACTGACAGCGTCTATTCCACTGGGGATTCTGATTTTCTGCCAATGCTTCACTCAGCGTCAGAAATTGAATTGTTTTTGCTAGATAATGGTTTTTGCACGTACTTTTTGCATTTGCAGAGCGATAACTGACCGATTGATTTAAGACAGACCTTACTGGTAAATTGATGTTTTGTTGTGATTAATATATTTTATTTCCGATAGTGTTGCTTATTTTTCAGAAAGGTAAAAAATTAATATGAAGAATGAACAAAAAGTCGATTTATCGATTTATCAAATTTTAATGGCATAAGTAAAAGACAATTAAAATGTTAACAAATATTAAGATATTCCTAAGAAATGTTTGAATTAAATTAAATGGTGATTGATTAAAAATTAAGACTGTCTGGGCAAGAAATGTAGCAAGAGTGATCTGAAGGATCTAAAACATTGCACAAACTTAGCGATTTGAATTTATACTAGCATTCTATTACACATTTTTTTTTCAGCGACACGATTTTTCAATTTTGACAAACTTCCATTTATAGGAACTGCACATTATTTTTACCTTTTACAACAGCAGTGTTGTACGCATAGAGTGATTTCAGTTTAATGTAATTACTAATTGAATACATTTAAGATTGCATGGTTATACCTGTCATTTTTTGTCTCTACATGTATCAAAAATTGCTTAGTTTTCTTTTTTAGAAATGGTGAAATTTCACATGAAAGAAGAAGAAGAAGAAATGAAATGATTCTACATGGTAAAGTAATTTAAAATACTTGATTACTTCATTATTCATACATGTCTGATGTTATGGAGGTCCGTGTTTGCTCTGCTTCATCTTTGTATTGTTCTATGGACTTAGATCTTGAATACTGTTTGTTGTTGTTGTCTCTCTGTGTTTCATGTGCTGCAATTATAATGGTAATTTCAATTCAACTCAGAAGCATGTAGCTGAACATTTTTGTGTTCATTAAAATTATGCAGCTCCGGAAGTAGAAAAATCTCACAATTTTCAGTTTCATTAAATTAAAGGGGAATTAAGGGATAATTGAAGCATGCTTGGAGGAAAAATGAAAGAATCAGAGACATGGGTTTTGTAATTCCATTGCTTGTTACTGTTATGTTTGTGAACTTGTTTGTTTCTGTCATGCTTGCAACATGAAGTAAAGATTAATTAAGAATTTAATTAATGTAAAGCATTTTTGCTATATGAAGAATATATAACCCTTCCATCTGGTTCCCCCAGAAAGAGGGTCAATTTTACAGTTTAAGTTTATAACACTATATTGTCACCCTCTTACACGCACGTCAACCTTTAATTAATCTCATTCGTCTCTTAGTCAGTCTTTCATAAGAACATGAATCTTAAACATTGATATAATTTTTAAACGAGAAAAGATAGGACTTTCATTCTTGACATGTACATAAGCTATGATAAAGTCTTTCAAAATTCACAGCGAGTTTTTGACCCTGTGAACTTGACTTTTGATCTTTCTTTAAAACACTTGTGGTGACTTTTGAATGTATGCACTTCATATTTCAGATCTGCAATACCGGGTATCTTTTTTTTAAAAAATCTTTCCAAATAAACTATAATTTTGATCTTTAAGGGACTCCGACCCTCAGCCAGGAAGGACTACTCTTTAATTTATAATTTAATTCAAAAAATCTTTAAATGAAGCTTGAAAATTAAATCTTTTCAGGCAACAATTTTCATTATATACCTCTCAATTTGCTTCAAGGTTCTTTGAACTTCTTAGAAAGGACTAATTAAAAGTAGAAAATTTTATCCCGAAAAAAGCATTTTTAGATACCAATGTTTATTAACATGATATGAAATTAGAAGTGATTTATGGAGCTTTGCAAAGAACCTTGAAACACATTGAGAGGCATATAATGAAAATTGTTGCATGAAAATATTTAATTTTCAAGCTAAATTTAAAGACTTTTTGAATTAAATTATAAATTAAAGAGTTGTCCTTCCTGGCTGAGGGTCGTTGTCCCTTAAGTTTAATCACCAAGAAATTGGTGATTATCTTTAAACGATAGACCATGTGGCATTCATTTTGACAAGTGAATTTATTGTATAAAACTCTTTCTGGATTAACTATGGTTTATGATTTCACTACCTTGATTTAAACACAAGATCCAGCTAAAAAATAGCATACGAGGGCTGTTCAATAAATAATGTCCTCGGTGCTCAGAAAGAAGCAAAAGACGCTTTTTAATGATTTAGTCTTCATGATTTTACTTAATAACCTCTTTTAAGTAAAACACATGTCCGTAACATTTTTATCCAATTTCTGATTGTTTTTAGAACTAATTTTTTGGGTATGACCCTTAGTATACTGGAAAATGGCAGATCAAATAATTTCCTGGACTTGTTTCTTCCCTCTGAAATGTGTATTTTTCAAGTTTGGAAATAGAAACAAGTCAAAGGTCAAAGATCTTGCGAATATTGTTAATGTGAAAAAAAATAATAACTTTCTGTTTATCCCGAAAACCCCTTTACTCTTCAGAGCATGTGGGTTTGGAGGCTGTCATGAAGAAATCCAGTGTAGTAGATTCCTCATTCTGGGTCCTTCCTCTAAAAACCTCTAGATTTTTTGCAAAAAAAATTGCTTTCTAGACTTCTCCAGAAATTAAACTGTCTCCCCGAATACAAATTTGAACAACAATACCACTAATATTTAAGAAAATTGCATATAAATCTGTCTTTGTGCTCTTGCAATTCTTTGCTCTTGTCAGACCTTCGCGCCATTTTTATCAAGTACATCCTATGGTTAATTTTGTTTTGAGGGTTTTAAGCAATAGATTCATGTTCCAATATCTGTTTAAATATAAAACAAACGTGGATAACTACAGTTAATGATATTTTAAAATACTTGTTAAGACTTTTGTACATGCTATCGTTTTCACTCACTTTTCAAAACATAGGGTGACCATTGGGTACCAAGCGTTTTTACCGTCAAACGTTTCTTAAAAACAGTATAAAGTATTCCCGATATGATGTCTATCAAATTTGTTATGTGTCCTGAAGTCAATCATACATCATCAAATATTATTTGTTGAAATTTGGCGAACAGTACATAAGTTGTTATAATTTTTATTGGCAAGGACGGTACCCATTTTTGATGCCCATTATATAATTTTTTTTATCATGTCACATATTTCAGTGACTATTTCTTTTGGATTTTTAACAAGTTTTACAGCAGCTTTAATGAAGCTTTTATTTTCACTCTATTATACTGATTCTTTACCATTCATTTATAATGCAGTGTCTCGAATAGCCGTTGTTTCCCAGCTTCTCGCGATAAAACTATGTAATGGAAAGTGGTCACATAAACTGTTATAATTTCATTAAAGATTCAATAATGAGAGAAAGTCAAGTTTAATGTCATGTGATATCTGTATTTTATGTCATACAGTTCAGGACATTATTTATTGAACAGCCCTCGTACATGTGCCAAATAATTGTATAAATAAAATTCAACAAGAAGAAAATGTATCAAGTTGGAATGTACTTAAAAAGTTTTGTTACTCTGATATACATGTATTCTTATATATCATTTTATAATGTTGAAGTTCGTTTGACAGGTAAACTCCGAACTGCCAATAAAAGGATCTTTAGCTACAACAGTACACCAAGTTCATATAAGTTTTTTCTTAGTTTGTAACTTTAAGTCCTATATGCTGGACAATTCATAATTTTTTTTTTGTTATCTTCATTATGGTAATCACACTTTGGACAAGATGTATCAGTTATTATGTAATGATTTTTAAAGTCTGTATTGGGGTTACTAGCTTTATTACAAAGTTGACAATGAAGCATATACCCTTTTATGTTATCATAGTTGAAATATCTGTAACTAAGTCAGGCATAATAAAAATATACAAGTATATCATTTGAAAGCTTGTTACATTTGCTATTTTAATTATCCTAATTAAATTTTTATCTTATTAAAAATATATTTAAAAATTTTGATGATGTAAATTTTAGTGCATCAATATTCTTGATATAGAATGAATATCTGCTACGCAGCAATATAAAAAATCCGACTGATTTCAATATTTTAAATAAATTCCCAAATTTTTATAAAGAAATCTTCTGTAGTTTTAACGAGTGTAAAATGTTGACATCACCACGAAATAAAATAACAGAAAACCTATGGTTTAATAGTTTCATTACACAAAATAACAAACCATTATACTTAAAAAATTGGGCAAAAAGTGGTATTTTATATGTAAAAGATATGTTTACAACGGAAGGTATGAAAAATGTTACGGAAGTAAAAGAGATCATTGAATTAAAGAGTAATTACTTGTGTGAATATCTTATCATGAAAAAAGCAATTAAAAAACTACATATAGATTATTGTAATGTAAAGAACACTAATATACAAAACCCGTATTTTTATTTTCAAGGGAAAAGTATAAACCCAAAATTTGAAAAATCGAGATTTTATTATAAAATTTTACTTTCTAAAAAGAAACAAAAACCAATAATGGAAACTAAATGGTCAAAAGAATTCAATATAATGAATGGTCAATGGAAAGATATCTATACAGCAAAGATACTAAATATTTTTGATAAACAGATAGCAGAATTCAATTTTAAACTTTTACACAACCAACTGAATTGTAATTATCATGTTAGTAAATGGAATAAAGAAGTGGCAAAAAATTGTACATCTTGCGGACAAGTAGAATATATTAAACACTTAATTTTTGAATGTACGGACTCAAAAGGAGTATGGGAAAAAATATCTCAAATATTGAATTTAAATCTATCCTGGAAACATATTGTTGTAGGATTTTATAATGAGTTCAGTAACACAACATTGATTTTTAATAATGTCATATCAATTGTGGGATACAAAATATATAAATATAAAATGAAATGTAGGTTGCAAAACGAAATAGTAAATCAAAATGCAATGTTATTTTTTTTTTTGAAATCGTCTTTGTATCAGTATTATGTAATAGCAAAGAGTGCAAAAAGTGTTAAATCTAACTACTATCTTTTGAAAAAGTTAGCAGACGAATTATAATCTTTATTTTTCTATATACGTTGTAATTAAATTGATATTTTATCTATATATCTATTAAATATGAAATGTTTTTTTACTGAAATATTTATGTCTTTTTGTGAAAATGAAATATTAGTTTTTCTCTATTGTAAGCTTTTGTAAATTGAAAAATATACCGATCCAGGGAGCTCCTGGCACCCCAGGTGAGGTATTAACCGAGGGCTTCTGAGGAAGTTTTGCCTCAAAATTCGTATGTTATTGGAAATAAATGTATTAAAAAAAAAAAAAAAAAAAAAAAATCTTGAAATCAACTATTTTGTATTCTACTTCTTATTCACAAGAATGGGAAGTTCTTTTTCTATATGTAGGTGCTTTTAATTAAAGGTGCATGGACACAGATTTGAAGTTAATATTTTCTGGATAATATTACGACTTATATATTTTTATAGGATTTCACACAAAAATATAGTAATAGTCTTATTAAAAGTTATTAAAACTTCAAATTTTAAGACGGGTTTGATTGACACATTCTTGCACTTACACAAATTTTAATTTCATTATTAGGAAAAATGGCAAATTTGTTGTGCATAAATGAAAAATATTAAAACTATAATCCATAAAATTCAGAATAGAAATGTTCGAAAGCAAAACATACACACAGTAAATTGTCAGTCCGTGCAGTTGTTGTGAGCAGACTTGAGCGATTGAACGCACCCGGTGAATCGTAAACATTAACAATAAAGAGCTCGTGCCCTGTTTACAAAATTGTGTACGTTTCACGGGTGTGATCAATTTGCTAAACTGTGTACACAACACATAGCGTGGGGTTTTGCATTCTAACATTTCTACTCTGAATATAATTATTTTTCTGGATTAAAGTTTTAATATTTTTACTCACCTGAGCCGAAGGCTGAAGTGAGCTTTTCTGATCACATTTTGTCCGTCGTCCGTACGTATAGCTGTCCGTCTGTAAACTTTTCACATTTTCGACTTCTTCTCAAGAACCAGTGGGCCAATTTTAAGCAAACTTGGAACAAAGCATCCTTGGGTGATGGGGAGTTTAAATGGTTAAAATAAAAAGCCATGTCCCCTTCAAAGGGGAGATAATCAAGAAAAGACAAAAATAGGGTGGGGTCATTAAAAAATCTTCTCCTCAAGAACCAGTGGGCCAGGAAAGCTGAAACTTATGTGGAAGCATCCTGGGGTAGTGTAAAATCTAAATTGTTCAAATTAGTACCCCCGGGGGTAGGGCGGGGCCACAAGAGGGAACCCAATTCTTCTCAACACTACTGGCCCAGAAAAGCTGAAACTTATGTGGAAGCATTCTAGGATAGTGTAGATTCTCAATTATTCAAATCATGACCCCCGGGGTTAGGGCGGCGCCACAATAAGGAATCCAAGTTTTACATAGAAATATATAGGAAAAATCTTCTTCTTAAGAAGCAGTGGGTCAGAAAACCTGAAACTCAGGTGGAAGCATCCTGAGGTAGTGTAGATTATAAATTATTAAAATCAAGATTCAAGATGGGGGTGTGGTGGTGGTGGGGGGATAGGGGCCACTCTAGATATAAGAAGAGGGGAAATATGGTAAAGAACTGGATCATCAAAGTTACTCGGGTGAGCGATGTGGCCTATGGGCCTCTTTTTTCATGCACCTTTAAGGACATCAAGTTCCATTCTGAATCAGAAAAATTTCCCGGCACAGGTCATTAGTGACCTCTTAGATCTCATTCCCTAAGTCTAGAGTCCCTGTAGTTTAATTACCAATAACCTCTGTGTAGCTAGTAAAGAATTCCCCAAGTAGTCACAATGATTTATTGTATCTTTCATGAACAGACATTCACAGATCAAATCAGAAGCTTCAATAACTGAATATTCACATGTGGTAGTGTATGTTTCATTATTTTTAAATACCATGAGAACCATTTTATAATCACCAAAAATTTTTTATTATAAAGCAATAAATAACTTCCTTTTTCATAGGCAAAAATGCCAGAATTGAGGAAAATCTCGAAAAAAGCTCTTGGTGTATACGTAAACTTATGTAAAACCTACAGTGCTTTTCAAAAAATAGCTTTTTCTGCAACTCTCTCCTATTCTTTTTTATAAATAAAATGATGTTTGTGTAATATATTTGTAATCTGGCAAAGTTCTATATCATATACGAGGGGTGATCAAAAAGTTCGCAAACTATCTCTGTATCTACAAAACCACAATTCATATTAGAATGAAATTCGGTACACACATAGCCATACACAAGGTCTATAAATAGCATATGCTGAATAAAGTTTCTCTCCTTGTTTGTGACGTCACAATGTTAAAATGACGTCACTGTTTAGGTCACTTGTGACGAAAAATGGTTGTCTCAGTCGAACTCGTTCAACAAACGACTGTACAATTTATTGTAATATCTTAGAAATCCCTCTACAGTATCATATAATAATTTGTACACAGTTTATTGAGATAAATGAGTTCCTATAAATTCAATTAATGATTGGATTAATCGTTTTAGTGAAGGAAGGCTGATGATTAAAAATGATACTTGTCATCTTGCCCACTGAAAGCAAGTTTGAAAAGATATGTATTTTTAATTAAGCAATTTGCTATCAAAGACTTCCAATTAGCACTTTGAAAAATAGTTGAATATTTGAACAATGATATTAGTATTTAATACCTAAGATATCGTTTACTTTAGATTTTAAACATATTAGATATGATAAGAAGGATGCACCCATTCTCTATCCACCTTGAATAAAGGTCTCTCCTGAGACAGAAGATTTGTGTTTTAATGGTCGCCATGCTTATTTTTGGAAAGGATGTTATAATCCACCCATTCTGTTGCCGAGATATGACCATTTCTGACAAATGAACTGTTCTTGTCATAAAAATTAACTCACATGGAAAGAAATATAAAACTCGGAAAAATCTTTTAAATCTTCTGACAGAACGCTACGGAGGGGGTCACGTGACCGCCAATATCACGTGATTCGCGCATGCGCAGAACAGTGGTTGATGTGCATTAAAATCGAGGAGGATTAATTTAAAATATAAACATTAAAACCAAATATTGTTTCTTGTATGGAAGTTATTCAATTAGTTTGCGAACTTTTTGATCACCCCTCGTGGATCAATTTAATTTAAACAATATTTTATTATGAATAAACATAATAGGATTGAACAGCAGATGGTTGATCATACAGATCAACCATCCAAACATAACGTAACACAGGTGTCGTTTGAATATTTTCATTTATTAGATGATAATAAGTCAAATTTGATTTTATATAATGATAACAAAATCAAGATATAAGGGGGGTTACAGACAATGCTGACAGCAGATTGTTTTTATAAAAATCCCTGAATCTCCCATTACAAAATTAATCCTTGACAAAATAAAATACATACAAAAACAATTTTCCCTGAACTATCCAAGAATGATATTTAATTACATGTATATACAAAACAACAACAACAACAAACATTTAAGAAACATTCAAATGAGAGAAGGTAGGGCTTTCATTTTTTTATACACTCTTTTCCTATTATAACACTTTACAGAGATTTATAAATTTTGACTTGATCGCCCTGACTTAGAAGCTTGACATACATATTCAAATTTTAAAGGTTGGCAATACATTTTCTCCAGTAAAGATGCAACTTTTATAATATTTTCATATATGCATTTCATGTACTTGTGGCAAAACTTTGCAGGTTATACTACATATATGATAATTATTTGACCTGTTGTCCTTGATTTTGAAGTTTACACAAGTTGAAAAAACATAATTATTCCCCATAACTTTTATTTATTAAAGAAAATTAATCTGTTTTCTTATGATGGACAGAAAATGTAGATGACACATAGACAAGACAATTACGTGTACAATGTACTATAAACCAGCATTTCAACCTCTAAGACACCAAAAGTGGGGGCTTTAATTCTTTGAATTTGCTTCCTTCTTATTACTTTTCACTCAGTTCGTCACCTTGATTCTTGTGAGTACAAACGAACTAACAGAATGAAATACAATATCATAATATACTAGAGGCTGGATTCCCCGGGCCCCTGTATGTCATGCAGATACTTGCTAGTTATAAAAATATGCAGCTGATCATTTAACTTCATACATGAACAGACAACAAACCACCATTGTCCTCTGATTATTAAACGTTTACAACAAATCATAGATATTTTTTAAATAATTATATATCTGCATAGTTATATAATGTAGGACCATGCAGGTACAAGTTTAATATGATTATGATAAATGTTGCAATATTCGGTACATTGGTTACATCATAGACGTCTCGTATTAGTGTATATATTGTTTAGTTGGGTGTTGTTTCCACGTCCCATGTAACTGTATAGTGATATTCAATATCCAACGAGACGTATATGATGGAAGAAACTGGGCAAATATCTGATGGCACGTGTGTCAGGGGTAGAATGATCCGGTCAATTTGAACATATCGGACGTTATGGAATGGGATTAGATCGATTTGGAATTTTAAACAAATTTCGATGATTGGTTGTTTTGATATTTACCAAAGCGCTTGAATACACCGTATTCCCTCATAACTTCTATAAGGACTAATACCATTTTCATAATAACTACTGACAGACAACTGACAAAGACTTTTTTAACCTGAATTTTGATAAAATAACAAGTCAACTATCAAAATACACGTACGTTATAAATTCTAATAGAGCTTATTCAATTTTATAACGTTCGACCTGTTCCTTCACAACCTCAAAAGAAGGTTTTTTTTTCTACTGATAAAATAGACGTTTCGTATTACATGTATTGGATATATAGTTTTTCAAATCGTGGAAATCGTGTGCTCAAAACACCCGAGGTTACCAAGACAAAAATAATTTTAAAAAATTTAAAAAATGAAAAATCATAAAATTCAATTAAATGGAGAATCGTAAAATACAATGAAAAACGAAAATCATAAAATATAAATGGAAAAACAATAATAATAATAATAATAATAATAAACAATTATGGAAATTCATAAAATTCAAATGGGGAATCGTAAAATACAAATGCAAAATTATACAAAATAAATTCATAATAATATAAAACAGAAACGATCGAATATTTACATGCCATCCAAAAGACGGTGCTTAAGAATCTATATTAACTTACTTAGCTGCGATAAAATATAAAAAAAAAATCGACGGTCATTTTCAATGAAAATAAAAGAGATAATATACGATGGATTTCAATATATAAAACCATCATAATTGTAGGCTGGTTAGCAAGTATACGTCTTGTTGAGTTTTTAGTTATTGGATTCTAGGAAGTTAAACTTGGCCTCACGAGGTTTCCCTGACACCGTGTCCTTAGCTTCAACTATCAGCTCCGTTCCACCAAAGGTCATTTTAACCTCAATTTCCCTGTCATTGTTGGATTTCTCCAAATCTATCGACATTTTTCCTACGTAAGAACACGTATGATCGGTAGTATATTTAGGAAATCTTTCAGATGAAACGTAAATCGGGATGTCAACAGTATCAGAGTCTTTGTGTAAGGGTACATAACAACGGGGTTCAAGGGGCGTTCCCACTTCAACTGTTTCGTTGACACCAACATGGACACTGAAGATATCTTTGCATTTATCAATGCCCCCAACTTTAATTTTTTTCTCCGGGGGATCGCCTGATTCAAAATTCCTATTGGACTGAACACCATAAGTCCATTTTGTCTTTCTTGAAACAATTGTTTTAGGATTATGTCCAAAGAGCACAGCGCCCTTCACAATAGCCAATCCAGCTTCCTCTGGTATAATGATTCTGTTATTCTTGAAATTGTTTTTAATTGCTTCCTGAAGAAGCTTGCATTCAGAAAATCCACCAACCATTAATATGTTTTCTACCCCGTCGCAAAACGGATGTGCAAGGAGTTCCTTGACATGATTAACAATACTTTCAGAACAATGCTTAAATAATTCATGAACCATTTCCCCGGTCATGCGCAGCTTGTCTCCTGTCCACATCAGCTTGTCTTTATGCCTCGTCTGCGATATTGTTGATTTTAAATCTTCATCATATTCTTCCTCAAAAATATCCACCAAGGTTACTGGGATTCGAAAAGTGATTTTTTCTTTAATATTAGTGGACACAGATCGCTTTTTAGTTTCAAATTCCCGAACGAGTTCAAGGTTATCTGCGGGATGATTCTTTTTGAAATTCGACATAACCGGACTTCCAACTATGCCTATAATCATTTGGATGAACGCTTCGTCAATTTTGGTCCCTCCCCATGCCCCTCCACTTGCTTTGTGGAGTTCCTTGATAGTATAATCAGACAAAACCTCTTGAACTGTTACATCAACTGTCCCTCCTGAAAATAATCGTTTTTGGTGTATATTAAATTTAGGTAATATGAACTTAAACAATAAAAAATAGCACAATTCGAAAGAAATTAGACTTTCGCTTTCAAGTAATAAAGATGCATTTGTTTAAGGCATGTGGTTACTGTCTTGTTTGTTTGTTATGTCTTGACTGTCTATCATAAAAAGTAAACAAGATCATTGCACAAAAAAAAAATAAAATTTTTCAAAATTTAGCACTTTACCTCCTAAATCCAGCACCATGAAGCGCGTTCCGGGTTGAAACATGGAGAGATTTGTACAGCTTGCTGTGGAGAGTCTCTCTAGAGGTAACATTCTGCAGTACAGCGCCGCCGATTCCGGCTCAAGTGCAAGTCTCAAATTCTGGCTCTTAATACCTGCCTGGAGTTTTAAAGACGATACGTTCATAAATAATTACTCTAATGTTAACATTTTGGTTATACCTTTTGATTACTACGGAAGCTCATTAGTGCCAACCTGTATATATAAAGGAAACGCAATATATAAAAGCAAACCTCTATATATAAAGGAAATGCGATGTATATAAACATAACCTGGATATATATAAAAGGAAATGCGATATATATATAAACGAAACCTGGATATATATATAAAGGAAATGTTATATATGCAAAAAAAAAAACCTCGATATATATATAAAGGAAATGTGATATATATTTATTAAACAAAACCTCGATATATATAAAGAGAAATGCGATATGTGTAAAGAGAAAATTTTCCACTGCGTGACCTGTAGAGCTCGGCTGTCCATCAAGATTATATACAGATTAACTCCTGGCAGGGGGAATCAGTTATACAGTACTCATTTATAACTTATCCAGAATCGGCAAAATGTTGCTATGTAATAGTGTTTATTTGTTTGTACATGTATATATCAATGAACTGTAATTGCGGATCCAGGAATTTCGTAACGGGGGGGGGGGGGGGGGGGCAGTAGAAGGCAGAGGGGTCTGGTGGCTGTACGGAATTTAGGATAATGGACCTATAAATTTCATATACAAATAAGGATAAGGATCCGCCTTTGATTTTATTACTAGTTTATATATATTAATGAAATAAGTATAATATTTATCGTATTTTCTGTGCATTTATTGCCTTTACATGTATATGATCAACTTCGTTTTGACAACCTAAAGCTAGCTTGTTTACTGTTTTACAAAAACTTAGCCGTACTACCTTTGGTTTCACGACCGAGAATTTATGAAAATAATGTTTAACAGGAAGTCTCTTTTTTGATGCTCTAATTCAAATTTATTTAAATTCATTTCAAAAATAATTAACTAGTATGCCCATTGATTGTTAAAAAAGAATCAATATCGTCCGGAATGGGAGAGAGGGGAAGGATGAAGGTACCCACTTCATTTGAAGGTGACAAGGAAAATTAAACTGTAATAATTTTAGGGTCTTTAATGGTGTGGAAAAAATATAAAGTATTTGGGAATTAATAGAAAGAAACAAATAATTAGTGCATGTACACTCACATAATTAAACTGCGGATTTTTGTCCCACGTCGTAAATTATATCGATTTGAAATTCTCCATACATCATGTGAAAAACATGGTAAAACGTTAAAAAACTTATAAAGCATGTTAAAAACACACTTGTATTTTTGCACCGAATTATACTCAGTTCGATTGAGAAGACCCCCAATATTAATATACATTTTAAGCAGAAAAGTCTCTGAAGTCTTTGAAATGGAAATCAATTCAATTTAATTTATTCACACACTGTAAATGGTACACAAAGTACACAAACATAAAAAAACCCCATATATACATATAATACAGTGGGGCAAACACAGACAACACTATTAATTTTAGAGATAAATGTTCATAATTTTTTCAAAGAATCAACATCATTTTGGCACATGAAGAAGAACAGCAGTTTTTTAGCTTTAGTTTTAATCATCATAATTATCAAGATACACAAATAAAGAAAACAATACACTGAACACCATCCTGAAACAGCCACACCAACTGATCGCAATCAAAACATTAGATTGGAAGCTGCTTATCTATGTTTGCAGTCTTGTTGTTATGAAGGTCATTAAACATGTTAAAGGTCAAGCTTGGCAAATTTTCTCTTTATATATATATCGAAGTTTTGTTTATATATTTCGCATTTCTCTTTATATATATCGACATTTTGTTTTATATATCGCATTTCCTTTATATATATCGAGGTTTTGTTTATATATATTGCATTTCCTTTATATATATCCAGGTTTTCTAAATATATATCGCATTTCCTTTATATATCCAGGTTTTCCTATATGTATTGTTTTCCTTTATATATATATATACAGGTTGGCACTAATGGGCTTTTGTACATTACGATGCGTCAATATAACATAATGGCACACAAGCTCTTAGAATACAATTCTTTGCCGCCTCTCTCATAAATTGTTTAGATTTATCATTCCATATTGCAGGGATGTTGAACCCAGTGAATGTTATAATCTTCCTTGAAATAGTCCTTTTACTTGTTTCAAAAGGTGATCTTTCAGATACCGTATGCCATGGGCAAAAACTGTCATAGCAGACTTCTTTTGGCCGCTTTCAACTGATATTATTCTTTCATTTAGATGCTAATTTAAAATTACAAAGAAACAACTGTAAATGCAACAAAGTGCTATGTACATGATTATTTGACATGTACATTTCTCTTAAAAATTTACTTTGTTTTTTATGGTAAAACTTAATAATTCATTAAGTCTCGTCTTAGAAATGTTTTGATTTTTCAAATTTACTTTAATATTCTTATTATCCTAATTTCCTTACCATGTTATTATGTAACATCATCTTGAACCTCCGAAAGAAGTACCATGAATGATGTTTTTCTTCATTGGCAAGATCGGTGTACGTGTCTTCAGCCTCGTACCCGAACGAATGAAAACTTTGATCAGATTTCAGCAAAAGACACGTAGGAGTTTTCTGAGAAAACAAATTCTTGTGCCCAGATACCCATGTTGTATTGGCCATGATTTTTGTTGGATCCTTTTCGTATTCATCTTTGAAAGAGAAGGCATAGCCAGAGTAGGTTGTAC
>NW_026918392.1:0-14169 GCF_032062105.1 Saccostrea cuccullata | reverse complement strand
TGCCATTCCAAGTTTTGCGAATCTCGATTGTCCCTCAAAGTCATGTCCACCGGAGGTCACTGGAGTTTTAGGAACACTCATTTTTGCCTGAAATAGAATGAACCCTTACTTTTTGGATAAATTTACTTAGCAAATACAAACAGCAGTCTACGGATCAAAATTGTGTTAAATCAGAGTAAGTCCAAAATATGATATTTGTTTTCAGTAAAATTAAATTCAATGCTGCAATGATTTCATTTTATGGTCTCATTAACACCAATTTTATGATATATGTAACATGACAATGAATTGCATGCTTACAGGGAGAGCCAGGACAACCCGGGGTAAGATTCTGTGTTAGTTTTCAGAGGGATTTAACAAATGAAACATTTTCATCAGATCGTGCAATTTAAGGTGAAATGGATATCAAAGTTCTAAGTCATGTTAATTAATAAGAGAACGAAAACAAAAATATAATATTTTTGAGATATACTTCACAATTATTTATGCTATGTTCCCACTATCACGATTGGTACTACAATTGAAATCAGGGACTCGAACGTGGATAAATCGTAGTGATCGTATCTAACCGAAACAAATCTTGTATCACTCGTGGCTATATCATATTGATCGTGAAATTTTTTTGACTGTCAAAAATTTGTCTACGATTAACATGATTAGATTTTAATCGTAATCATCGCATCAAATCGCATTTCAACGTAACTAACCTCAGCTGCATTGTAAGTAAAAGCATCTAATCAAGCTTACACTTCGTGATCATCGGTATCGATCTATGACAGGACAAACATCCCGCTGATCAGCGATTCGTTGAGATATCTCATGCTCTGTCACTGTCTGTGACGATTTGCATGATGTACCACTCACGAGCTGATACGGTATATTTACGGACATATAAGAAGTAAACGCCATTAAATATGAGTGTTAACGTTTTGATGCGGACGCCCACGCTATATAATGAGTATTTAAGCTTGCAAAAATAACGGGAAAATTGATCACGTTTCTTTCCTCGATTGAAAAAAGATGTCTGAGCTTTGGAAAAATATTTTAAAGGTGCTACCTAAAATTTTAAACAGGTACGAAAAAGAAAAGAGGAGGGAGATCCCATTTCCTTCTGAGACTGAACCGGCCCTTCGATCAGACGCAACAATAGTGGAAAAAAATATAAACATAAGAAAACAGTTATTAACACACTGCTGATTTTGCTCTACTTTGACAGTTATACCATATGAACATAATAACATGTCAAACACCACGTTTGTGACGTTGTCTCCAACCCCAACCTCTGCCATTATTATTGATTGTATGTTTATGCTTTGTTTACTTTTTAATAGATAGAATATAATGGACTTAGTATAGCCAGATTTTTTATATCTGTCGGGGTAAAATCGTAGCTCAAAGCGTATTTTATCTGGATCCTGATCGTGAAAGAAATTGCAATGAACGAGTTATTCTATCACACATTAGCGCAAGAGCTCAAGATGAATGTATTATATCGTTAGAGAACGTATTTAAACGTAGGAGATCATTTCTAATGATGCACTCGGATTGTGATATTCGAGACAGATCGATTTTTTTTTTTATCAACAAGATCTTAATAATCCTATTGGAACGTAATTTTATCTTATCTGAATGATAGTTCGTTCGTAACAGATAGCATCACATGAAATTTATCCATCGTTGGAAAAGTGCATAAAAGCGTAACGAAACGTATGAAAACGCACCTATGAGCATCTCTTCGTACCCTAGAATAAAATTCAATAAAAAAATCTGCCATCAACTACGATTCATCAATCGTGACGTGCGTAACTGTCCGCACAACAGTGGGATCGTAGCAAAAGCTTTTATTCGGACAACATTGTAGGAATAGTATGATAGACAAAAAAGGTGATTAGCTCTTATTTAATTAAGAGATATATTCTAGTTAAAAAACAATATTTACCTTTTCCCAAAACCTCAAAGTTATCTGTACATCTATAATATGTTTCTCCTGAAGTTGACACTTGCACTGCGTTTTTTCAGCCTTAATTTTGGAGAGATCACTTGCAAGTGTGAAAGAAAGATCTTTCTCATTACAAATTATGCTCTGACATTTGTATCCTCTGTTGAATATCTTTGTGTCAATAAATGTTTCTGTCAGTTTTTTTATTGCTTTTTCAATGGAATCTCCAATTTCATTTGATACTTCTTTGTCTACAGGCAAGTCTTTGATTCTAAGCACTTGCAACTGAATATCATCATTGCATATGCCAACAACAACAGTGTGTTCATTGTGATCAAACACTGCTGCTGTTTGATAAAGACATGGACTTCCTTCATTATCTTCATCTTTTGCAACACTCCATCTTAGAGTACTTATGCAGTATGCTACCAGTCTGTAGAACACAAACATGGCAAAGGAAGTAAATTGATAGCACAAAATGGAGGAGTATACCCATTTATCTTCACTAAAGTAAGCTTTAAACTGCTTTTTGTTCATGCACGGAACATACCATGACATGCCACCTTCTGATACAGCCCCAGAGGACTCCAAAGGTACCAGCATTTGAAGTTTCTCCATGTATGGCATAATTTTATTTTTATGTTTTGAGAAAGAGGGTTCATCTTTCCACAGTGCATTTATCACTTTATCTTTAAGTTCCCCCGTCTTGTTGAAGGATTTCCACTCTTTAATTAATTTCCTTCTACAATCTTTATTGATATGGTTTTCATCAGCAATTACCTTGCTGAAAGCATTAGCAAGCCACTGAATATCTAGTATAACATGTTCCCTCAATTCTGCCTCTCCAAAATTCAAAAGAAGACCATTATCATGGAAACATTTTAAAAATTTGGTCATTTCTTCATTTTTAATTTGGTATTCATAAGGAAGAGATGAGTTGAGCTTCGAGATTTCACTCAGAGACAAAACCTTCCAGCCTCCTTCATACAATAACTGCTCCATTAGAGCCCATGAAGAAGGCAATTCAATTTTTGTAGTATTCTCATCCATAAATAATTCCACTATGGAGTTTTTCATTGACTCTAGCATTGCTTTAGTGTTATCATTAAGTTCCTTTAGACCCACTGCGTATTCCCGATCATTCAGAGACTCACTTAACCAATCTCTGTCCTCATCTGGAACAGCATTCCAGAACTCCCCAAAGAACCTCTCTATTTCCTGAAGAAGTAAATAAAGCATGTATAAAATATTAATTAGTATTTGTAAACTAAACCACTTAATTATGTGTCGATGTTTGAAAATGTGCAGTAACAGGTATTTCAGTATTAAATGTGGTGCACAGTTCAAACTGACTTCAACTGCACTGTAGATCTGGTATCCATTGTTGAATTACAATTTATATGAAACTTAGGATGCAATACAAATTACTGTAAACGTATTACATTTGGCTGTGTATTCTTTTAAGCACTTTTGGCGGAAAGCAATCTCCCCTAATTCAAGAACAACACTATGTACCTCGCACATATAAGAAAAGCATTATGATATGCGCCAAATCAAATCCACGCTAACTTGTTCAAAATCCAATTTCCGCCATATATCGTACTTCTAAATATAATACATTTACAGTATATAATATGTGATACAATTTACTGTCAATTAAATTTTGGTTCTTTTGTATTTTTGAAGTTAAACTGTAATAGTGCATTCTCAAAATATGTTGGTTTCAGTTATTTTTTGTAATTCACATTTCTATTAGCCTGATTACTTACGTCTGTAGATTTTGTTTCTGTGTGTGTGGCAACAAGAAACAGTGGTGCCTTTTTGCCTCCAAATGTCTTGATTGAGGTAATCCAAAACTTCAAGTAATCTAAAAGAAAACAAAATTTGGTAAACTAAAAGAACAACTTAGCACCCTAATAAAAACAAACAGGTCTGTGTCTCTGGTAAGTGTGTATCTCTACTGCTTTATATTAAAAACATGGAAAGTAAAAGACCTTCAATCAATACTTTTATTTTTGGTTTTACAATAGTCTAGCAGAATTACATGAATATGACTTCATATTTTGTAAACCCATCAATAATTATTAAATAGAATATAAATTATGAAATGTGCAATATTTAAATTTTTGAAAAATAAATATTTACATATCTTCTTCCTTCCGTTTTAAATGACAATTTTTTTGTTGAAAACAAGAGGCCCAAGAATCGCTCTTCTGATAAATTGTACAATCTATCACTTCTATTAGAAGCCTACAACTCTATTAGTATCATAAGACCCAAAATGCATCAACTTACAAAGTTTGATAATATTTAGCCATTTTTTAATATAATTATAAAATACCATAAGTAGGTCACAGTGATCTACCTTTTGATTGAAATTTTCTGAGTACTCAAGATACATTAATTGACAAATACTAATGATTCTAATTAAATAAGTACCTGAGATTTTCAAAAGTAGGTCACCATGACCTACTTTTTGGTCAACATTCTCTGAAAACCCAAGATGCATCATCTGATAAAGTTTGACAATTCTAAGCCAATTAGTTCCAGAGATAATTAAATAGAGCCATCATATGTCAAAGTAGGTCACGGTGACCTTCTTTTTGGTCGACGTAATCCAAACACCAAAGAAGATTAAATTGAGAAAATTTACTTATTCTAAGCCAATAAGTACCTGAGATATTCAAAAGTAGGTCACTGTGACCTTCTTCTTGTTGGACATTCAATGAAACCAAAAGATGCCTCAACTGACAAAGTTTGAGGATTCCGAGCCAATAAACACCAGATAATTAAATACAGCAAAACTCGTTTAGTATGAACACGGATATTGCGAATTTACGGTTATAACGAAGTCATCTTGAATCCCCAGCTGTATAAATTTAATGACTTTCTTATATGGTTTTAACGAATTATGGTTATAGCGAAGTAATTTCATAGGTCCCTGTGACTTCGTTATAACCGAGTTTTACTGTATAGCCATAAAATGTCAAAAGTAGGTCACAGTGACCTACTTTTTGGTCGACGTTCTCCGAAAACCCATAGTGCCTAAACTGACAAAGTTTGATGATTCTAAGCTAATACGTACCTGGGATATTCAAATAGTAGGTCATTGTGACCTACTTTTTGGTCGACATTCTCCGAAAACCCAAGATGCATCAACTTACAAATAAGGGCGAAACGATTACACGTGTAAACGGCGACGTTTCGATTATAAGCTCTAAACGTATACAGTTTGAGTAAACGTTTACACGAAGGTCATTATCAATGTCTATCAGAAATAAAGTTTAACAAAAACAAATTGTTTTATTTCATAATTTACAAAAGAAACACTGTCTTTGACCATTTGATAAGCAACAATCTAAACCGGAAACATATTGAATGAAAATATATAAAATCCGATACGGGCTAACAGAATTAATTCCGATTTCCGAGTTGCTAATACTATAGATATTTTACGACACTTGAAATATAAAACTTGATATATTTTGATTAAATAAATATATAACATTTTTCACAAGTCTTTGAAAAGTTTCAATACAGTCAGCAGGTCTTGTTTTACTTTTTTCGAGATTAAAAGATCCATCTTTACAATTATTTTTTTCTACGTCCGGTATCCAAACAAACCAGGCAGTTGGGTGACGGGGTCGAAAGTGAAAGAGTTTAATGCACCTCAAACTCTTACGGTTAAATCACAATGACAAACAATAAATTTGTAATAACAACTCATATTTATATTAAAGTGAAAGAATTGATTATTAAATTCGAGGTTCATGAGTTAGTAGCCATAAAAATCCAACATAGATTATCTCCCGGCCGTTTAAACGGTACCGTTTCGTTTACTGTTATCCGTTTAAACGTTTACAAAATTCAGTAAACGTTTCAACATTATCTCAACCTCTGGTACTTATTGACCTGAAATCATCAAACTTTGTCAGTATTAGGGTGAATCATGAAAAATGTATTATATTTATTTACTCAAAATATATCAAGTTTTATATTTCAAGTGTCGTAAAATATCTATAGTATTAGCAACTCGGAAATCGGAATTAATTCTGTTAGCCCGTATCGGATTTTATATATTTTCATTCAATATGTTTCCGGTTTAGATTGTTGCTTATCAAATGGTCAAAGACAGTGTTTCTTTTGTAAATTATGAAATAAAACAATTTGTTTGTGTTAAACTTTATTTCTGATAGACATTGATAATGACCTTCGTGTAAACGTTTACTCAAACTGTAAACGTTAAGAGCTTATAATCGAAACGTCGCCGTTTACACGTGTAATCGTTTCGCCCTTAGTCTGAGATATTTTATTAAAGCCACAAAATGTCAAAAGAAGGTCACCTTGACTTACTTTTTGATCGTCACTCTCCGAAAACCCAAGATGCATAAACTCACAAAGTTTGATGATTCTAAGCCAATAAGTACCAGAGATACTTAAATAAAGCCATAAAATGTCAAAAGTAGGTCACGATGACCTACTTTTTGATCGTCACTCTCCGAAAACTAAATATGCATTTACTCACAAAGTTTGATGATTCTAAGCCAATAAATACCTAAGATACTTAAATATAGCCACAAAATGTCGAAAGTAGGTCATCGTGACCTACATTTTGGTTGACATTTTTCAAAGACCGAAGATATATCTACTAACCAAGTTTGATGATCGTAGGTCTAATAGTAATCAAAATATGCATTTTAAACAATTTGAAAACAAATGTTGGCATTCAAAAAGTAGGTCACACTGACCTACTTTTTCATAATTATGTTTTAAGGTCTCAAAGTACAAGATTTGATGATTCTAAACCTCCCAGTGTCTGAAATGATGGGATTTAATGTTTTTAAAAGGATAAGTCATTAAGTTCAAAAAGTAGGTCACGGTGACCTACTTTTAAGTTGACATTGTTCAAGGATCCAAGATGCATCAACTGACAAAGTTTAATGATCATAGGCCTTAAAGTGTCCAAAATATGCCTTCAAATAAATTTGAAAACAAATCCCCGCAAAATTTAACAAGAGGCCCACGGGCCTTATAGGTCACCTGAGCATTATGCAACAATTTTCCAGTTATTGAATTTGATTCATGTTTTAAGCCAGATGCTATATGACATTCACAATTTTGAAAGAGGCACCTAACCCTGGGGCTTTGAAATTCACAATTCTGCAAGATTAGGACCCTTGCTCATCATAACTATAAAGGTAGTTCATCTGCTTTATACACAGAGACAAAGAAAAAAGATTTCAAAGATTTAATGTATTTTCATTATATAGTCAATGCCCCCTTATACCAGAACCCCTGACCCTGGGGCCATAAAATTCATAATTTTAAAAGAGGCATTCTTGCTCATCATAACTATGTACTTAGTTTATTTAATTCCTAGGAGCAGAGAAGAAGATTTTCAAAGAATTCATGTATTTTTACTATATATAATCTATAAAGCCCCACCCTAACACCAGAACCCTTGAGCCATAAAATTCACAATTTTGGTTGAGGCACTCTTGCTCATCATAACTATGCACTTAGTTGGTTTATTTAATACCTAGGAGCAGAGTAGAAGATTTTCAAAGAATTCATGTATTTTCACTATATAATCAATAGAACCCCCCCCCCTAACACCTGAACCCTTGACCCTGGGGCCATAAAATTCACAATTTTGGTAGAGGCACTCATGCTCATCATAACTATGCACTTAGTTAGTATATTTAATACCCAGGGGCAGAGAAGATGATTTTCAAAGAAATCATGTATTTTCACTATATATAATCAATAGAGCCCCGCCCTAACACCAGAACCCCTGACCCTGGGGCCATAAAATTCACAATTTTGGTAGGGGCACTCATGCTCATCATAACTATGCACTTAGTTAGTATATTTAATACCCAAGGGCAGAGAAGAAGATTTTCAAAGAAATCATGTATTTTCACTATGTATAATCAATAGAGCCCCGCCCTCACACCAGAACTACTGACCCTGGGACCATAAAATTCACAATTTTGGTAAAAGCACTCTTGCTCATCATAACTATGCACTTAGTTTATTTAATACCTAGGAGCAGAGAAGAAGATTTTCAAAGTATTCATGTATTTTTACTATATATAATCTAAAAAGCCCCGCCCTAACACCAGAACCCTTGAGCTATAAAATTCATAACTTTGGTTGAGGCACTCTTGCTCATCATAACTATGCACTTAGTTGGTTTATTTAATACCTAGGAGCAGAGTAGAAGATTTTCAAAGAATTCATGTATTTTCACTATATAATCAATAGAGCCCCCCCCTAACACCAGAACCCTTGATCCTGGGGCCATAAAATTCACAATTTTGGTAGAGGCACTCATGCTCATCATAACTATGCACTTAGTTAGTATATTTAATACCCAGGGGCAGAGAAGAAGATTTTCAAAGAAATCATGTATTTTCACTATATATAATCATTAGAGCCCCACCCTAACACCTGAACCCCCGACCCTGGGGCCATGAAATTCACAATTTTGGTAGAGGCACTCATGCTCATCATAACTATGTACTTAGTTAGTATATTTAATACCCAGGGGCAGAGAAGAAGATTTTCAAAGAAATCATGTATTTTCACTAAATATAATCAATAGAGCCCCGCCCTACCACCAGAACCCCTGACCCTGGGGCCTTAAAATTCACAAATTTGGTAGAGGCACTCTTGCTCATCATAACTATGTACTTAGTTGGTTTATTTAATGCCCAGGAGTAGAGAAGAAGATTTACAAAGAAATAATGCATTTTCACTATATACTTATTTAGCCCCGCCCTAGCACTAGACCCCCTGACCCCAGGGCCATGAATTTCACAATTTTGGTAAAGGACTCAATGCTGATTACAATCATGCAAACAGTTTGACTGCTTGATGTCTAGGAGTAAAGAAGAAGATTTTTAAAAATTGCATTAATTTTAGTGGTTTTGGCCCCACCCCTCAGGCCCCAGGGGGGCAGGGATCATGAAATTCACAATTTTTGTTCCCCTTCACCCATAGATGCTTTGTGTTAAATTTGGTTGAAATTGGTTCAGTGGTTGCAGAAAAGAAGCTGAAAATGTTCAAATGTTAACACACGACAGACGACGAACGACGGACGACGAACGACAACGGACGAAAACGGATAGCAATAGGTCACCTGAGTTTACTCAGGTGACCTAAAAAGTAGGTCACCGTGACCTACTCTTGAGTTAAAATGATGTGAAATTTTAAGATGCATCAACTTACAAGATTTGATGATCCTAGTCCTTATAGTAATAAAAATATACACGTTTTTATTAAATGTAAATTTAGGTCAACTTTGAAGTGACCTTGAGACCACGCCCTTTGCCCTAGGGTCATGCCTTGAACAATTTTTAATCTTCAACATATTCTGATCCTTGTATGTAAGTTTGGTGAAAATCTGCCTGGTGGTTCTGTATCAAAGTGCAGTGTACTTCTAAAGGCAAATACACTGTAGCAAATGAAGACAAGTTAAGTCCATTTCAATGGTTTTACCCTCTGAAAACAGATTCATCATTCGCAGCTAGGTTAAGGCCGCTCAAAGGAAATATGCCTTAAAATATTCCAAGAAAATCAATAAAATGTTGATATCTTTTCTCTTAGCATGAGTTTCCATTTAATGGGAATTGTACTAAAACAAATGCATATATGGGGTCTCAACCGAGTTCGGCAAAAGTGATTTTTCACTATGAAATTGATAGCATTTCCTTTAAGACAAATTCCTTAACCTGAAAAGTGCTGGGAGCAACTTCCCCATGCCCGGGAACTATTTTAAATGAAGCTGTCTTTTGAAAAACTTCGTAAATTTACATTATACACATTAAAATAATGTAAAATTACGAAAAAAAAACCAACAGTGCACAACTTACTCCAAGCACTTTTGAAAATGGTAGGGTTAATAATAAATTATGATATTTTATACACATGTAGCTATAGGTGTATAAAATATAATAATCTATAGTTAAGCGGATATGGTTGAACTCTTGAGATTTTCGAGGGGTTGTGCCTGTGATTGTAGTATGTTTAAGTGCATGACTGCGGCTTTATAAGAGACCTATTCTTTATAAATTAAATTACTGTGAAAAATTGAGTAATGTATTCAAAATATGACTCAATTTTAGTCAGATCACGCTTAATTTGTCTTTTCATTTTTACAAATTGCAATAATAGCCAGATCTGCGTCTCAAGTACAGAGAAACTGCATGTCAAACTAGTCTATGATGTCATCACTGTAAGTATAGCGAGATCAAGTTGGCTTTGATTTTACATTTAAATAGAGTTATAATGACAAGATAAATTAAACAGCAATTTATGTTTTCAATAATTATGAGAAATCACAGTATACAAGAGTGTAAGAAAAAGAATATTATTTGTACGGTTTCACCATGATGTCATAATCGTTTTGCCGAAAGATATGCATAGACTGATATACCTTTGCATTTGGGAGTCCTTAACCTAGCCGCATTCCTGGCTACTAACAGTTTATGGGTCACATCCAAAGAAATGAACCTATACCCACCGCAACTGACATGAAATGATACCCGTCACAAATTACCCAATGGGATCATCATCTCACACAAAATACCCATCTGATTGTTGAACCCCATTTAGCATTAACTGATTAATTTTAATATCAGACAGAAAAATTTCATTGGTTGTTATTTTTAAAATAAAACATAACAGTACATGAAACTTGCCACCATTTATGATTTCGTGTAGGAATACGTTCTGAGATTCAAATTATGTAAATAATGGCCCAGGTAATGATACCACAGAAAGAGGTCAAAGGTTTACATAGATATAAAAATCAATTTTGAACTTAAGGTAATGTTTGCAAGTTCACAAAAAAATTATCCCCATACAATCTTTTTAAAAGTTTCTATTTAAATTTTGAATAATTGACCTTGAAATAAAAAAAAAACCTTTGCTAAAACGGACACAGTCTGGTACTCTGTAGGTAAAATACAGAAATGAAAAATTTATCCTTTAGAAAATCATAGACCTCTTGTGAATCTTAATTTTTTTTTTACCAGTGATCTTGAATTTGTTTTATTAACCTTGGATCAAGCACATGAACATCCATGGATAGTTAATAGTCTGTGTATCAAGAATGATCTTCCAATGAAATTTCATTACAAAGTTTAACCTGGAAAAGCATAATAAACCGTTTTTTGCTGGTGACCTTAAACTCGCTGAAAAAGACCATGTTCAAGGTCAGAACACACCCGCAGATCATGACAAGCAAATTAAAGTTTGCATCAAGTATGAGCTCCCAGTTATTCTTCATTACAAAGATATGGCCTGGACAAGGACTTAAACATTTTCTGCTAGTGACCTTGAACTTGTGAGAATCTTCTAGGGTCAAGGTCAATTTTTCTGATAAAAAAATTGTCCGTGTTCTGTCATTGTTGTTGTTGTAATAGTTTTCACAATTTCATCTTCTACTCAAGAACCACTAGACCAATTTCAATGAAACATGCTATTAACAAAATGATAAATGAATGTGTATTGTCGATGAACAAAACTATAAATGGATGCGTAAACTTAATACCGGTAACTACCTTAAAACATCTGACATTTTATGTGTCTTACCTCTGTAAGTCCAAACGGAAAAGATTGATCCTTCTTGGTTATCCTTCTCTTTATCCACAACATCTTCAAACCTCTTAGTCATGTCCAGCACAAGAATAAAGAAGGCCTTTGGTGTTACGTAAATTTGGTGACAAGCATAATATGCTAACTGCCCAGCAAAATCCAGCAAGCTTACAGTTGGGAATTTTTCTTTTTCAGACAAGATTTTTGGAAAATTTCATCCTTCAACATTTCTTGTGCTTCTGAGGAGAGAACACTGGCCACTGTCTCAACTGTATTCTGTTTTTCTTTGCCTTCAGATGGAGAAATGGACCTCTCAACGTTCTCTTCTTTCTTTTCTTCTCGGCTATAAACTACTTCAGAGTTTTTATCAGTACTTCCTTGCTCCAAATTGTCTTCTTGTTCATTTGTGTCTGAGATGTCAGTTGCACTGCCCGGGTCTGGTTTCAAATCTGCAGCGTTTATCCTGATAAATGACTTCAATAGTGAGTCATCATCAGCCACTGTAAAACAAGAAATTGATATATAGTAAAATTTCCTTTGCGTTATACTGGTTTTTCTGAAATCTTACAGGGATGGAAACGAATGCAAAATATAAAATTGACACTTGTCTATTGTGTGTAAGGTATTCAATTTTTACAAATACGTTTTGTCATTTGCCTGGTGCTGCAATTCAGAACACGCAGACTTTGGTATACAACGTGGCTTTTGGTTTTGTCATTCATAAATCTTTTACTAGCAACTCTAACTCCCCATTGCAAAACATGATACATATTATTCATACAAATACAATGTTTTTTTAATCATAGAAATAATCATTAGGTCAATATTTTATAATGCTTTCCAGGGAAGAATCTGACTTTGAGCATGTTTTGCTCATTTAAACCAAACTAAAGGTTTTATGCATTTTTGCTAGTTAATCAATTAATTGCAAGTTTAGGAGTCCTTCTGGAGTCTCATCATAACTATATGTATGTATTGAGTTTGTTTAAATAATACATATACCAAAGAGCAGTGGAAAAAAAAATTTCAATAGCATGCAATTTTTTTCAGAAAATAATAAAGATCCCCCCCCCTTCCCCGCACAAACACACATGGAACCCTTGACCCAGAGACTATGAAATTCACAATTTGGGAAGAGAAATTTTTTTCTATCATAAATATATATTTGCTGCATCTGCATAATACCCAAGAGCAGAGTAGAATGTTTAAAAATCTTTTTTTAGTAAATAATAAACAAGAGATGTTTGTAAACCACTTATGCTCCCCCTCCCCCAAATAATTGGAATTTTTCTAAGTCCAAGGTGCATAACTCAATTCAAAATTGCTCAATTGTATCCCAAACAGATCCTGACCTAGAAATTCTTATGATCAATTTGTATATAAAATTTAATTTCAATGTGTGTAACAACTGCGAAACAAGAGGCCCATTGGCCACATCGCTCACCTGAGCACCAAGGGTAAGAAAAAGAAGAAAATGACTTTTTATCTTAAAGTTTCAATCATAAAGTAGTCCCATGACCAATCATGGATTTGCTATTTTTTAGAAAATGATTTTTAAAGAATTTTCCTATGTATACCTTTAACAACTTTGGTCGGTTATTTTGGCCCCGCCCTACCCCCGGGGGTCATGACTTGCACAAATCTACACTACCAGAGCATGCTTCCATATAAATATAAATATGATGAATTATGGCTTTGTCATTCTTGAGAAGAAGATTTTAAAAGAATTTTCCTATATATTTCTATGTAAAATTATGGTCGGCCATTTTGGCCCTGCTCTACCCCTGCTTGTCATGATTTGAACAAACTTGAATCTACATTACCTGAGCATGCGTCCCAATAAGTTTCATCTTTCCTGGCACAGTGGTTCTTGAGAAGAAGATTTTTTAAATATGCCATCAAATCGTCATAAATTTCCAATTATCTCCCCTTGAATGAAGGTGTGGCCCTCCATTTGAACAAATCTGAATCCCCTTTACCCATGGATACCTTGTGGCAAGTTTGGTTGAAATTGGCCCAGCGGTTCTTGAGAAGAAGTCGAAAATGTGAAAAGTTAACAGACTGACGGACAGACTGATGGACGCCGGACAAGATGTGATCAGAAAAGCTCACTTGAGCTTTCAGCTCAGGTGAGCTAACAAAGAAGGAAACAGATTATGGATCGACAGACAGACTAATCAACAGACAGCAGCAAAGCAATATACCCTCCAGTCTTCAAAGAGGGGCATAAGCCCCACCCCACCTTGACCCAGGGGCCCATGAAATTCATAATTTTAAATATGGAAAACAGTCAAAATATGTCTTAGCTGCTGAAATTTTTTAGAGTTCAAGCAGCCCAAAATGAAAATGCTTTCCGATTTTGTATCATCAGTTTGCTGTTGTATGCAAAGTCTGAGTTTCCTTTAAGGTAAGGTTTGCGTTAACAGGGAGATAACTCTTGCGAATCACCAAAGCGTTTGAAACAGGCGACTTTAAACCAGCGATGCTAAGCATCTCGGTAACGAATTTCCTCTGTCATACTTGATGTTTGTTGTCACTTATTGTTATGTTAGGACTTAGGACTAAATACAAAGGACGTTTTAAGGAAAAAGTCTTATAACAAATCAAAGCATAGGAATTTCCTTTAA
>NW_026918391.1:0-14177 GCF_032062105.1 Saccostrea cuccullata | reverse complement strand
AATTAGAGGTGCAATAACTAACACGCATGTATTTGGGTATACAAGTGGAAACATTCGTAAGTCAGTGATTTTCCACTACCAGTTCTCGTTCTCAGGAATACGTCACGTCCTTGTTGAAGCGATAGTATACTTCTATTCTGCGTCTCTGTTATAGAATCTAAATGGAACCGACTACAAATTTCAGCTTCTCTGTTTACACGTTTCGTAGGGGCCGCCATGTTTATCAAGTATGAGAGTAAGACGGATTTTGATTGGGTTACAGACTACTAATCTTTACCCCTATTTCATTGACCACTCAAGTAGTTCGAGTTTAAAAATAGGGGTTTTTTCTTAAAAATTCTTTGGGGTGTTTATGGAGTAGAATAGGATTATTTTTGGGCATAAATGGAAAGGAGAGGGTCTGAAAAAAATTATAAAAATGATAATAATGGGAAATTTTGCTTTTAAGTGCGTAGTAGGAAGGGTGTAAAGAGGCCCATATTTACCCTTTCCTCGAAGAGAAAGTGAAAAAAGCAGGGTAGGGGTTATTTGCGATGCCATAAAAGGACTTGCAGACTATGAATGTTCCTGAGAACTTGATAAATTTTTGGACTTGAAATGGTCTTACTCTGTGCCAAGTTTCAGGTAAGTTGAGCCGGTGTAATTTTTTAAAATATTTTTTATGTTATAAAGGAATGTATAGCAAAATAATTGGTAGTCTGTGTCCTATCAGGTCAAAGGTCAAAACTCGTGTTAATCAGTTTATTGGCACTTTTCGGATAATTTGGAACTAATTATGCTAATTGTTGAAAAAATTAATGGATAAAATTATATTCTGGAGAAGTTAAATGGGTTTAAATAATTGAAAAGGGGGAGGGGGCACCTCCTCATGTTGTCAAAGGGTATGACATAATGTGTGCAATTGATGTGTGTCAAGAATTTATGCAATATGAATTTTGATTCTTTATATAATGTTGTAGGTAACATAAAACCCATTCCCCACCTATCCTGTTATCTTAAATGTCAAATGGAGTTCAAAAACCAAGGTATGTTTTTAACATTTGATTGTTCAGATTACAGTATTGTTAGTAGGTAAGGAATGCCTAATTTCTCAAAACTTAAGCTACTTTGTGTCTGTAATTATAGTTGTCCCAATTACTTATTAATTTAACACAATAACTTATTAATTATGAATGTGAACTGAAGTTAAAATGCTTTTAAATTCATTTTTTAAGTGGCTCATTTTCAGCGGATTGTGGGGGTCGCATGCAGTTGTAGCCTGGATGGGTGACGAAAAAAAAATTTAGACCAGTTGCCAGTCAGAAGTGAACAATTTTTGTACCAGAAGCAGAGAAAGTGGGCATTCAGAAAACAAGATACAGCTGTCATCAATATTGCAGTCAAAAGCAGCCAAGTTAAAGGTATACAATCAACTGACTCGTAGTTAATGTATTATTTTTGTTTGTTTTCTTTTTTATATACTGTTTTCATCTGTTCATCATCATGTGTTGCTTTTTAATGTATACTCTCTAAAACTTTCTTTTTTTCTTCAGCCTTTGGAAATGAACATCTGCTGTCTGATTGCTGGCACTGATCTGTGATTGTCCAAGACAGGGGAGGTCAGTAAGGTGCTCAACATTTCATATGGATGTTTGGCCTTACTGTCTTTTTCTACTCTTGAGGAATCTTGGACATCATTGTCGGTGGTCGCATATCAGACAAAATCATAATTTTTGAGAAAGACAGGTGTTTTAGAGAATTTGGATCAACTTTGTGCAGAAATAGTGCTCCACATGACAGGCAGAATTTATGTACTCCAGTTTAATAGAACCTTCTCTACCCCCCCCCCTTCCTGTTCTTAATAGTGAATTTCCAAGCAACTCCAGGACTAATTATATGTGACACAGGCATGGTATGTATTTTCTGTGTTGAACAATTGAATGTATGTATAAATGTGTTTTAATTGTTTTGTTCTTTGGTACCTTTGCAGTGCAGAGTTGCCTCCCCTTTTTTACAGCATCCTGAAGAATGTATGTAGGTAAAATGTACATTTAAATTCCTTTTTTTTTTGTAAATTCAGAATTATAAAATCCAAATTTTCATGGAATTTATGGTATTTGTTGTCTAATCATGCATATTGTTACAAGAAATATCCATCAAAGGAGTCTAAATATGACCAGGGATAATCCAATTAGAGTAGTAAGTACCACTTCCTGACAGAGGCTGAATCGACCAGGTTGGATAATCTGCTTATAACAAAGGTATTAATCTCTTTTCCTTAGCTTTTATACTGATTTTTCATAGCCTAAACATTTTAGAATTTTTTAGTATTAGTTTTACTAAAATTTAAATGTGCTAAATATTTTTATTTTTAATATTTTCAAGAATTTTATGCTTTTTGAAGGTATTTTTTTTTTAAATTTAAAATATTTACTAAAGTAAAAGGTTAAGTTTTTTTCTTGAATATTGTGTAGGACATATTTATCTAGTTTACAAAAATATAAGAAAAGAAAATAACTGTAATATGTGTGAGTTGTGAGCATTTCAAATCTGAGATCTGTGTGTCTAATGCTTATTTTACCCTCTGCTTTAAGGTGTTCCAGCACATTATTTAAAGGACCATAACTCTGTTTAGGGATCATCAATTTCAATGAAACTTCATTGGCCACTTTGTATAAACCAAAGACACCAGCATGCCAAATTTCAGCAAAATCAGACAAGGTTTGTGTCCTTATTAGGTTACAGACTACTAATTTTACCCCTATTTCATTGACCACTCAAGTAGTTCGAGTTTAAAAATAGGGGTTTTTTCTTAAAAATTCTTGGGGGTGTTTATGGAGTAGAATAGGATTATTTTGGGGCATAAATGGAAAGGAGAGGGTCTGAAAAAAATTATAAAAATGATAATAATGGGAAATTTTGCTTTTAAGTGCGTAGTAGGAAGGGTGTAAAGAGGCCCATATTTACCCTTTCCTCGAAGAGAAAGTGAAAAAAGCAGGGTAGGGGTTATTTGCGATGCCATAAAAGGACTTGCAGACTATGAATGTTCCTGAGAACTTGAAAAATTTTTGGACTTGAAATGGTCTTACTCTGTGCCAAGTTTCAGGTAAGTTGAGCCGGTGTAATTTTTAAAAATATTTTTTATGTTATAAAGGAATGTATAGCAAAATAATTGGTAGTCTGTGTCCATTGGATAAAAATTATTAAAGCTAAGGCACGTAACTCTTTACAAACCGATAGGCGGCGCGGTTAAAGCTACTAAATCTGCCAAGGGTGAATAGAGAAACACCGTGGATCGTCACCCTTGGCTAGCGAAGATGGATGGATTGTATATTATAACATTTTGGTTGTTTTTTCTCACTTTCTGTATAAACGTATTAAAGCTGGTATGTATTTCAAAATTGTCTCATATTCATGTCAAAACTGTAAACAAAAACTTACTTTCAAAAGAAAATGCTGTTATTTTTTATTTTTTGTGAAGTAACATTGTAAAACATTCATTTGCACCACGAATTTAATTCAAAAATGATTTATTTTATTTTAAACAGTGTATTGTTAAGAGGTAACACCAATGACAATGACAGTTATTGTTCATTTTTAAAAGAGCAGTCTAACCAAACCACATTCACTACTGTTTCGAAAATGTGTTTTTTGGAAAATATAATGTTGCATTATTACTTTTAGTTCAATAAAGATGCAAAAACATCTACTTTTTTTTTTAATTTTCACCAAAACTATTTAGCTGCTTTTTGTTTAATTGACCCATACACAGATGTGGCATTATGACTCAAAACATCTGAGACAGCAACATAGCTCCGAGTCTTTGTTCCTGTGTCACTTTTAGAGTATACAACCATTGTGTGCAGTGTGATAACTGCTGCATTCCAGTATGCAGACTGAACTTCCTCTACTGATGTACATCCATAATTTTCTGCAAAATCCATTCAAATAACTATTTCATCACTGGAAAGGGTTTCACGCAGTTTTCTCATTTCTTGATACTGGACATATATCCCCAGATAGCAAGCTTACGTTGGCCCAGTGTTGGGCCACTGTTGTCAGTTACGTTGGTCCAATGTCGGAAAATGATGTTGGGCCAATGTAATTTTGCTCATCGGCGCAACGTTGCGCCGACATATTGGCGCAACGTTGGCCCAATGTCATAGAACGATAATTCTGACGTTGGTCCAACGTTGGGCCACTGTTGTCAGTTATGTTGGCCCAATGTCGGAAAATTTATATTGGGCCAATGTAATTTTGCTCATCGGCACAACATTGCACCGACATGTTGGCGCTACGTTGGCCCAATGTCATACAAAATTTACAATTCTGATGTTGGCCCAATGTAGGCCCAACGTATTTGTGCTCCTACATGTAGGCGTTACATTGGCCCAATGTCAAACAATGATACATGTAATTCTTATGTTGGCCCAATGTTGTCCCAACATATTTGTGCACAAGGATATTTAGAAATCTATGGAATTCCATGGAAATGTAAGAAATCCCAGGAATATACAATGAAAACTGAAATAATGATAACATCACAGTTTATCATAGATCAAATCTATATTTCAAAATTTAAAAAATCGTTTCTTTTACAATGTGTTTTGAAACAAATATTACATATACACTTATAGATGTACAATGTAAGCACATTTTTTCAAAGTATTCTCACTGATCGACATTTCTTTGTAATAAAACAAACTATTTCTTTTTTAAAATATGGCATTAATGATTTGACTTAATGACATTGGGAGAGGTCATTGCAGTTACAATGAACTTCCAGTTGCCCATGTACATTTACCGTACAAAGTTAATGAATAGACTAGAGTGAAAACACATGTATTAAGTACAAAATATCTACTACACAACTATATTAATAACAAAGATCCCATAAAATCAACACATGCTATTTTCACCGAATATGCTAAAGATCATAATTCAGTTAGATCCGAAATTTCTCAAGTGTCTGCTTGAATCACTTCCTCACTGATATCCCATGAAATTCACAATAATAAATAAGTAAAAGATGGCGTTATGTTAGAGGGTAGCCAAATAAATGGTTATGTCACGAACGGATTCATTTTAAGTAGGAAGGTTCAGAAAGTTCAATGTTGATCATTTCCATAGACACTTCAAACTTTGCTGGCACAATTTCTGAAAGAAAAGATGACCATTAGGATGTATTATAATGAATATCTATCGCATATATAAACAAAAATATATGACAATTGACAAATAATAAAATAAGGCTCTACAAGACTGTGAAGTAAAAGACACTTGGTTATTTCAACCTGACAGTTCAGTATAGTGTAGAATAGAAATTCACTATCTTGCAGTGTTTTTATTTAGGCAAAATTAGGCAAGAGGTCTGGGGGGCCGCCTAGTGGGGCCCAGGGGACGAAGCCCCCGGAAGCTCCTGGATTCTAGAGATTTTGTAGGGTAAAAATGAGGTCTACCAATTAGACATATTTACATTTTCTAGACGAAACTGTGATTTACTTTAACTTTGACAATTTTAGGGGGGGCGCTGGGTGCAACTGCGGCCCCCTAAAATCCGCCACTGTTTAGATTACCTGTCAGAATCCATTGTTATGTATTTTTAGGATAAGGAAATTAAGAATATAAAACTCTTCAGTCTTGTTTACTTTAGTAGATGCAATATTTTTTATAGTTTTATGCTAAAAGATACAAGTTATTAAAAACAATGTTAGGTTATTTGTGTTACTTTTAAAAATAAAAAAAATTGAGCTGGTTCTCACCATTTTTACAAGCTGACAATTCGCCGGCGCTGTGGGAATCGTCTCGGGCACAGTCCACTGCATGCAACTATTAAATAATCAAAATAAGTGCTGAAAATGATCTTGAACATGCATTTAAAAATAAATATATATTATTACATTGTACAACATGCTCTGTAAATGTTGAAGAGAGGAACACTAAAATTCCCGAATCGATCCCAATCGAGGAAATTCGGGTTGAAATCCATCTTTATGAGAGATGTTTAGAAGTGTTAAATTATTATAACAAAATTGAATAGCGCTTGCTCGAAATATTTCACTGCCAGGCCTTTTATGTGTAGTGTCCAAGTAGCAGAAACAATTATTCATTCAAGGACAAATGTTAAAATATTTTGTACATTGTACCTACCGCAGTACCAGGTCGTAAAATCAAAAATGTCTTCATCTTCTGTCAAAACAGAAATTCCATCCAAAGCTATTCATGATTCTCCTTTTCACGACACTCTCTTCCGAACTTTCCTTCTGTACAACATCAACATGGCTGCGTGTAACCCACCAAAAATTTAAATTTCGGCGCGGTGTGTTGTTTAAATTAATTGCTTATCGAGCCCGACTTCGATCCCGACGTAATTGTACTATTAGTCGACAGTTTTAGAGAAAAATCTAAGTTATATTCCATAGTTTTGAAAATCTACGTAAGGGTTAAATAAGTAAAAATGAATAAATAAACAAAGAAATAAAAATAAAATAAATAAATAAATATTTTTTAAATGTTTCAACATAAGTTTACATAGCAACATTGGTTCAACAATGTCGGGCCAGCATTACAAAGATGTCCATACTTCAACATTAAAAATAACAATGTTCAGGCACGTAGCAACAGGGAACAGGGGGGGGGAGGGCTGGGCCTATAGTGAAATCAAGGAAAATAGCAACAAAATTGGAAGTGAAAGGAAGTTGGCCTTGAAAAAAGTTGGCCACCACCACCCCCATCCTTTTGCTTGTCAACTTTTTCAGGTAAGTAAAAAAAATTCTATGGTTGCCCCCCCCCCCCCCAAATTTTTGAGAATGATGCTACGTGCCTGATGTTGGCCCGACGTTGGAACAATGTCAGTGCACCAACTGTTGTAATTTTTCTCAACTTCTAAGGAATGTTTTTCTAAACCTATTTTTCTTCAATATCGGCAACTTGGCCTTAAGCTGTGCTGACTGTTCTTCTTCATTCTGTCTCTTCCTGTGCTTCCAATAATACCTTTTAGACTTTTCACGTAATTCCTCTCGTCTTCTCTTCAGCGCCTTTGTGAAAGTTGGCTGGAAGGAACGTATGTATCTCTTTTTCTCTTGGCCTCTTTCAGCAAGTATGCCTCTTTGTTTTTCTCCTTTTGGCGTTCTCTGTACCGCCTCTGTCTCTCAGCACTACTTAGTACCATTTGGGAAAAATAAGCAAATAAACTAAATCAGATGTTTATTTACATATTGATGTCATATTGTAACTGCAAATGTGAATTGGGAAGATTTAAAATTTCTAACCTCCGTTACAATATAATTTATATATTGTTACGAAGAATTTGTGCGAATTCGTTTACCTAGTAGTAAATTTAAAATAAGAAACAATTAGAAAACATATTTCATTTGTAAGAAAGGGGAAAAAACAATTGCTTTAACCTGTTTTATGCAAATACGTTTAAATAAAACAAAACACTCAAGCATTTATCTAACCTCTGTTACGAAATAGCTCGGTTAACCTTGTGATAGTGAAGTGGTATATAATAATTGTAAAGTAACTGTCATACATCAACATAAATTGTAAGAAAATTTATTTAAAATATATGAAAAAATCACTTAACGATACAAAATCCATTTTAGCCAAAATACCCAACCTCCGTAACATTAATTGGTCGTAATAATCGCCGAGTATAATTTCCCTGTACACCGCTGATAGTTGATAGTTTATGTGCTCATACGTATAACGGAAACACTAGATTGATTGATTGATTGTATATTGTTTAACGTCCCTCTTGAGAATTTTTCACTCAATTGAGACGTCACCGTATGCCGGTGAAGGGCTTCAAATGTTTACCTTTCCTCGGCACTCAGGGCCATTGAGCAGTGAGGGATCTTTATCGTGCCAACGCCTGCCGCTGACACGGGGCCTCGGTTTTTAAGGTCTCATCCGAAGGACCCGCAACTTTCACTTCAAAGTGCCGAGCGCATGGCGAAGGAACAGTTGCTACCCATTTTAACGACTGGGTCAGTCGCGGCCGAGATACGAACTCACGACCTCCCAATCACGGAGCGAGCGCTCTACCGACTGAGCTACCGTGAACGGTCGGAAACATTAGAGATGTACAAAATGAAAAAAATCTATATCGTTTTTATTTGTAATATGTTACATGTTAGTTAAGACCTATATTTCACAAATAATATTTTACAAAATACCTTTATTTTTTATGCTTTAAAAGCAACGTGATTCCAGAGACATATCATAGATTCCTATCCCATTTTGTCGTCTGCTTGAAGCGTAAACTTCCGGCGGTGTCTGGTGGATTTAAACCCCTGAAATATTGCAACTGGTGCCAGATTTTCTAATTTCCGTTATGTAGGTTAGAAGTTACGGAGGTTAGAACCATTTAGAATTTCTTTTTTTCTGAATGCTTGTTCACTTTCCTTACCTTTATTTTTTATGTGGTAGACACACTCATTCGTGTCGATCAACTGCCTTGTAATAGTAGGTCACATAGCCCCCGTTTCTTCACAATCACTGTCACGTAGGTTAGGTTCTTATATGCGACATTATAAAAATTCTGGGATTTTTTAAATTTTTGAAAAGGGTTTTATTACTTTTCCAATTTTTTTTTAGATGTTAAAGTACTATATATATTATGCACAAAAACACAACTTTAGCTGTAATAATGATATATTGTATAATCCTAGTAAATATTCAAACACTGTCACGGTAGGTTAGGTGAAATTTGGCGACAGCGATGTTTCAAGGTTTGTTAAAAAATTGTAATTCATTTATCAATGAAAGCTTTATTTATAAGATTTTGTGATTTTCCTTCGGTAATTAAAAACAATTTTTAGCCGGGCTTATTGCTCAAAGAGCAATTGCCGGCTTATGTGATCCTGTTCAAGACAGGATGTCAACCCAATAGTCGCCATTTTAAAGTTACGTGTAAAAAATATAGTTCTTACTCTCAACCGCTTTTGAGATAATACAAACGCTAAATAAAGCAACAAAAATAAAACGAAGTTTTATCTAAATAAGTAAACATATTTAGTAACCTCTGAAAACTTCAGTCTTAAGTAAAAGAACATAGTTCATTAGTGTAAGGATTTTTGATAATCAGTGTTACATGTATCTTAGTTCTTTACACATACGAAAAAAGCAGGAGAGGGAACCAGACTGGCCTGTTTGTTTATTTTCAGTTGCGGTACCAGATTAATTCTGATTCTGACTAAATCGGACAGTGGTATCAGGATGGAAACTCACTGCCAGTGTCTTGTCATTTATATTGATAGTTTTAAAATGATTTTTTGATAGTTTTAAAATGATTTTTTCATCAGAATTTTAAATCTGATATTCTTTTTTTTATATGTTAATACAATATAAACGTATGATTCATGTAAGAAAATCAAAATGATTCTACTCTGTAAATGAGCCCGGCTCTCTGTACTTCTGAGTACTTTGATTGTTTATTTTGAACAAAATGCGGTCAGGTAATGTACATTCAAAGATAAGCTAAATAATGGCGACATCGTTTTTTTTTTTTTTACAAGATTAGGGGCTTCCTTTTTTTGTAAATGCTTGATAAAATATTATAAAAAAAATATAACAACTAATTTTATTTTGTGTGGCAAATCATGCTTTCTTAAAAGATCCAGAAATAATTTGAATGTCAGTAACCAAAGCTTTAAGATGTATTGGCGACATCGCGTTTTTTCACTTGTATGAATTATACGGGAATGACTGCAAAGCGCAACGAATCATTTGAAAACGCACCTATACGCATTTCTTTGTATTTTCGTATGAAATTCAATAAACGTTCTGTGTTCAGCTACGAATATTTACATTTTCAAATATTTTTCTTAGAGGAACTTGTTGAGAAAATATGTTCAATTCTGTGTGAACTTATTTAGGGGTCAGAGGTCATATATAGCGCGACCGAATCACTCGGCGAGATATCTTGTTTACAGATATTTCTCTCTGGTTTCGGAACTACCAAGTTAAAAGTGACGAAAAAGATTAACTGAAACATATAGATATTTTTCATTCAACTGATGTTCAATCGATCTTCCTTCTATACTATTCAATGCTGTAATTAGCCTAAATCGCACTTACCTTTTAACCCAAAATTCCTTTGAAGTTATGTTAACTATTTTGACCTCAAATATTAAGAAATAATACAATAGTAAGATTATTCTCAGTAGGGATCATTGTTCTTACATTATAAACAATAAATCTGTGAGCCATTGCTCACTAGTAATACCCCCGCTCTGATGTGAGTATACAGCACTATCATGTTAATATACACAAGTTCAATTACGGGTAGATGCAGATAAACAGGAAGTTGACTTCAGATTCATATAAAAATTAATCCAACCATATGGCATGCCTCAACTAAGGAAGTGCTAGAATTTCATGCATCTGCGATGAGTAGTTGTTGAGAAAACTGCGACAAAATTTATTGTTATGCATGGTACAGACAGACGCATGAATAAACAGGAAGTTGACATCAGAAGTGAACAAAATGAACCCCACCATATGGCATGCCTCAACAAAGAGTGTACTAAAATTTCAAGCATCTGCGATGAATAGTTGATGAGAAAACTATGACAAAATTTGTCATGTATGAAATGGTCACACGCAGAGACAAACAGGAAGTTGACATCAGATTTGAAAAAAAATGTATCCCACCATATGACATGCCTCAGAGAAGATTGTGTTAAAATTTCAAGCATCAAGCTGCGATGAATAGTTGCTGAGAAAACTGCGTCGAAAATTTGTTATGGACAGACACACAAGGGTAAACCAGTATACCCCGTCTCCTTCGGAGTGGGGTATAACAAGGGACTCCTGATCATGAACTGGACTGCTAAACATCATTGTTAGAGCGAGACGAATTTTCAGGACCAAACAACTTCTAGGTCATTGTGCGTCACATCATAGCAATACGGCGCCCCATTCGTAAAATAAATGCAGATGTACTTGGAATTTATTCTTCTCAAATGTAAATATAAGTGATAAACAACAATGTTAACAAGATGTGCCCCCGTATGGCAACATAGCGAAGGTTAACTTTTGTCAAATACAATCAAATATGTTGGTACCTAAAGCAAGGGTTTCTCAAAAGAAATACAAATGTGAAATATAAAACCCTAGCACCATCTGTTCAAAAGTTATGACAAAGGTTAACGTTTTAAAGTTGGGCCAAACTCCGGAGTCAAGGTCAAAGGGTCAGATCTTTGGTTTCTAAAGAAAGGCCTTGTCACAAAGATTACATACATGTATATTTAATTAATTCCCAGATAGCATAACTATGTTGGACCAACGTTGGCGCAAAGTTGTTGACTGCGTTGGTCCAACGCTGGCAACCTAACGTTGGCCCAATGCAAGTTTGCTCATCGGTCCTACGTTGGCCCAACAATGGCCCAACATCAATTAACAACAGTGACTGTATCAAAAAAAGGCCCAACATTGGCCCAACTTATTTTTAGTGTTGGCCCAACAATGGCTAAAAGCCACCATCGGTGGCTCAATGAAGGTCCAGTGTCCGGTACCTGTGTTTGTCAAACAATGGTCCATTATTTTTTTTTACGGACAGCTACTTTTTCAACGTAGGGCCAACAGAGGCCTAACATATCGTATATAAATAGTGATTTTCATTCAAATTTAATCCATCTTGACAAAAAATAATTAGCTACTGTTGACAAGAGACAAAGGAAAAAGTGATAAGCGGTACAATTTATGTGTTAGTCTCTAACAAATTCTGCTATGCTAATGTTTCAATATTAGAATAATAATTAAACAAAAACATTTGCCAAAGTTTATAGAATTTAAACATAAAACAATATTTTTCATATCCAGTTGTATAATAATGTGTCTTGCTTTCACATTCCTGCTTAAACTGTATTTAAAATGTCGAATATACTTCACACTTCCTCTGTATCACTTGCATCTATGACTGATTCTGGATTCGGCACACCGTCAAATTTAAAAACGTTTAATATAAGAAGGCAGTTGAAATTTCAACTGCATACACTATCTTCTTACAAACATCATCTCACATCAATTCCAAAACCATCTCTTTGTTCACAAAAAAATTGTAAAATCCCATAAATAGAATATTAAGGAGCTTGTTCACAAAACAACTTGGCAATATTTAAATTTCAATTTTAATAAATCCCTCTTTTCAGCAAAATATTGTTTAAGGACACAAATAGTATTATCCAGGAACAATAGATACATCAGTCTTTAGTCATGCTCGGATTGCATTTGTTTTTCACATAGTCACTTGTCTTTTTTCCCCTCCATTTTTCCTCCTAGTTCTTCTTCATTGTCATCAAGGCAGAACCAGTCTTTAACAACTGCTGAATTTCTACATCTGCTGCAAATTAATGCACACAGCACATTTTCCCGTCTAAGTACAATGTATAGCTGTTAAGAAAAGTGAATAACAAACTTATTTGAAAATTGATGAAATATTTATTTTGTCATGAAATTCTGATTAACTTTCATGATACATTTAAACCTGTTTAAATACAAAAGAATCTCACTATTAAGTATTAAACAACTTACCACATATACTTAATGTTTGATGTGAAATTTTCTTATCTATTTCACTTCTCGTCATGATATACAATGTATTTCATATAAACTGAATCATTTAATACAAGAAGTACCTATATTTTTAAAATTTAATAATACTATACTTACATTTTTTAGGACTTAGCCGTTAGCCGTTGTGTGCATCGCATTTTTAAAAATCCAAACCTTACTTTTACTTCCTCTGCATTTTTGTCCCCCGCTTGAAAAGTGGGGGATATTAATTTGGGTTTGTCCGTCTGTCCGTCCGTCCGTCCGTCCGTCCGTCCGTCTTTCTGTCTGTCTGTAACGCTTTCGTTTCCACACGATATCTCGAGAACCGTTTGAGCTTTTGCAATGAAATTTAGCACAGCAATTCCCTATGGACTAAAGAAGACCCGTATTGATTTTGAGGTCAAAAGGTCAAAGGTCAAGGTCATAAATAAGCAAATTCTGTCTGTTAAAACACTTTCGTTTCCACACGATATCTCTAGAACCATTTGAGCTATTGCAATGAAATTTTACATAACAACTCCCTGTGGCCTAATGAAGACCCCTATTGATTTTGAGGTCAAAAGGTCAAAGGTCAAGGTCGTAAATTTATACATTCTGTCTGTGTGTAACACTATCATTTCCGGGCGATATTTCAAGAAGATTTTGAGCTTATGCAATGTAATTTTATACCAAAACTCCCTAGGACGTCTCTCGCCCCTTTCAAAGTGCCCCGCCCCGTTTGTTTTATTAGTATTTATAGTATTACATGTCGCTATTTTTAGCACAGGGGCATGAGGAGAGTTATTGCGTATAAAACAGGTTCTCGGCGGACTTTATGTTCTTATTACATCTATTACAATGTAGAACTGTTTAATAAAGGCTAAATAAATCAAACACCATGGATTGTGTAAAATTTTGAGAATACAGACTTCAGTTCTGCATATACTTTTTTCCGTGTAAAGCGATTCCGTGGTCTAGTGGTTATGTCACTCGCTTCAAGTGTCTGAGGCCCCGGGATCGAATCTCGGCCAATCCTTTCTTTCTTTTTTTTTTTTTTAAATACTTTTCTTTTTTTTTTACTAAGTGATAGTATTCAGCATGTGAAATGAAAAATTTATGAGGTTATAAAATCATCATTACAGTGTGATAAATATTCCATATAAAAAGAATCTTCTATACACATAATAAAGAATAAGCAATCAAATCTTTATATGCATATTGACATACATGTATTTTATTTGCTTCAGTATACATGTATACATTTAATAATTCTACAAATTCAGTCAGGGGGATCCGATTTTTTCCCTAAGCGGGGGACACGAATTCTCTGAATTAGCTTGTTGAGTTTATCAGCCAGCTGTGAGTATTTGAACTTGACAGCTCACCACACATTTAGGTGTTTTAATTGCTGCGACTCTTTCAGTTTTAGCGACTCGCCTACCTTTTGTTTACATGCAGTTAAGCTGGGTTATCTTGATTTATGCGTCATTCACATCCCGTTCCTGGGAACTTTTAGCTAACTTTTATTCAGTCATTTCTATATTACTTGGTATACTATAATGTAAGAAAAAACTTTTATTCAGTCTCCTTTTATAATGAATTCTCGTTAATTCTATAGGAAAGAAACAAATTTACAGTTACAAATTTAAAATTGTAAG
>NW_026918390.1:0-14483 GCF_032062105.1 Saccostrea cuccullata | reverse complement strand
GTGTAGAATCAGTGATTTTTTAATGAGGAAATTTAATTTTGATGATGACCAAGATATGAAAATTTCTCTAAGTTCCGTTTGTATTGAAAAAGTTGTGTATGATGAAAAGTTGCGAAGTGTAGAAAAGATGTACTGTTTTCGTGTAGATTGTCGAAAAGTTTGTTGAATTTAAATTTTCTAAAAGTTCTTAATAGTTTTTTGAGGATCTACATCTGCTTTAGCACAATATGTCCTAAGTAGCAGTTAATACCTTGTAAGAAGTTAAGATCAGGGCTTGGTAGAGCATTTGGTAGACATGGAAAAATACCTTTCAAAGGATTTCGTTAGGTTTAAGAAATCAGTAAGGGTAGGGAACATTGATCTCAATTCTGTTGAACTGGAAGTTTGAAGTATTTATGAAACACTAAAATGTTGATTTTGAATTAAATGAAACCAAAATAATATACATTTATATATTTTCCCACAATTTGATTTAATAGTTACCATAGTTAACTTATGGAACTATGATGTATTAAGAACAAGAGCATTTTTTTTATTCCTGTTGTTTTGCATGTGTTACTTAGGCCTATATTAGAAACACAGATCTAACCATATCTTTTCAATGAACCTGCATATAATTATAATTGTTTTATGTACTCTTAAGATTTGCGAAAAATAAAAAAAAGACCACAAGACAATATTTAGTTCCTTTCTTTTATTTATGAAGCCATTCTATATATAGACTAGAAGTTCCCTTTACTTTTATTTTCTCTACTTATAGATATTACCCTATTTCTGAATATTTGAAAATAGTCATGCATACATCAAAAGACTTCTACATGTACGTTTTAGAAAAATTACAATTGTTCCTACATTGTGAAAAGCAAGAGGGCACTTTAAATTGAAGTCACATCATTTCTGTAATTATAATATATTAATTGAATCTTTTTGATTTAGAAATAGAAAGTGATAAAATTTCTAAATTCAAAAGACCTATGGAGAAGTGTATCAAAATGTCTACACTTTTACCCTATAAACATGTACATAAAGATACATTCAATATCACAGAAACATGTTCCTTAATATAAGAAGTTCGGTAATTGACACCCAAATGTAGACTGTCCACTCACATCAAATCATTCACAAATACCGAAATGACATTGCAATTGCAGTCAACATTGCTGATAAAGGATCAGTGTACATGTAGCACTTCGATTGTCTATCTTGTCCAATGTCAAGAATGCTCCAGTCCATTCCCATGTAAAATAGCACCAAACATCTGGGGCCCAGATGCATTAGCACTATTTGTCTCTCACATCATTTAAAGGATTGTCCACTACAGATTGGTGAATCATAATAAATAAGGGGACATAAGTCAAGAAGTCTAGAAGGTCCAGGGATTTAAGATGTGACAGTTTTTCCCGCACCTCTCGCTCATGTTTTTCACTCACTCCGCCGGCTCTGAGCTCGATACATAACTGATCTATTGATATTCTGTTGGTTTCTTTGTCCACATTGCACTCCCAAAGTGTCTGTGAAAAAAAGGTAAAGGTGATTAACAATGATTTCATAAATAATTGTGATGGCAAGGAATCTTTGTAATGCTCCAAACTCCTTTAAAAATGTTGATAATTTTTTAAAAAATTGAAATAAATTAGTAAGAACATAAAATCATATAAAATTTCTTACTTTGCAAAGGAATGTTTTCATTTCCAAGATTCTAAAATCCATCGAGTCTATAAGCAGTTTCATCCAATCACTGAAAGAAATAGACAAACATTTTGCAACTTCTGCTATTTCAAATCTGGAATATTTATTTTCATTGTAGTTGCAATCTGAATTTGTCAAATCTAAAGGTAAATCTAAATGTATACAAGAATTTCTTTGACTCACTCTACTGCAGAAATCCTGTGTGAGAGAGCAGCCAGCACAGAAAAAAGTTTGAAGTCAGCACCTTTAGAAATGTTGTAGCCAGCAATCTCCAATATCTGAAAGATATTCAAGAGTATAATTAATTAAGAAAGGTCCATCTCAAAACTGACAGCTAAGTCTAGTCATAAAATACCTTTTTGTGACAATTCTAAGTATAAATATTTGAATGATTTTTACATCTAAAATTCCAAAACAACGAAAGGTGATATGCTACTGATTTAAGATTTTCAGATAACAGGCAAATCTATGCACATATAAAATTAATGTTTTGATATTTACTCTATACAGATATTCTTCCTCCTGCATGGTCAGTCTGTTGTTAACTCCCCTTAAAGCTATCATGGCTTCTATTCCATTCAACCAGCCTTTACCTTCATCATCAACCTGTAAAATTTTACAAACAAGATAAATTATAGGATATAATTGGTCATTCTATAAAATACATGAAGATGAAATTAATGAAGCATGTAATGATGAATTCTCATTCTGACAGGTGTTTTTCTTTTCAATCCCGAGACAAGAGGCGAGCTAGGCCACATATTTAAGATTTGTGGTTTTTAAAGACAACCTTGATTTGTAAATAAAAGCATAACATACCACATCAAATGTCCTTTTGTACATTTCCAAGCTTCCTCTATTGAAAATACAGTACTTTGCTAGGAATCCATCTGAAAAAATTAAATAAATTCCACTGATCATTCAAGATTACTTTTACCCAAATCTAGCCAAAAAAAAAAAAAAAAAAAAAGCACACACAGAACTCCTTCTAAAATGATGCTTATAGTTTTACTTTCATGGTGCTATTTTATGATGTAACTAAATGCAAGATTAAGGAATACTTTTTTTCAAATGCATCAATATATTAACAGTCAAATCTTATTATCTAGAAACTTGATGGGAGTAAGAAAAAATTCAAGCTATCTGTGGATTCTAAATATTGAGGTACATGCAAGTACATAAATAAAAAGTTGAAGGAACTTCCAGCTCACTTTGGCAAATCCAACACCCATAAGGTAAACTTGTTATGAGACATTGATGTTGCATAAGTATTTAGCACTATGCATTTCCAAATAAAAAACAATCTCTTTATGAGGATCAATAACAAAAAGCACATTCATGGGTTTAAAATGCAATGCTCAATCAATTGTTGTCACTTGTGATAGATGTTTGTAGAGTGTTTAATGTCAGACATGGAAGTAATGGCGGCTCTTACAGCAAATTTTCTTTTCAAATATTAAGACATAGTGTAGATTTTGTAGACTATATATGAGTAATGTATCAAACTTTGAATTCATTGAAATAGAATTATCAGTGATTTACAACACATATTAAGTTTGTGAAGAGAGGACCCATGCTGAGATAATTATTAAATTCATAGAATATTGTTGTAAATTCCTTAATTATTGTAGCTTCTTTTTATTATCGTACTTCAACAATGAGCTTTTCCTAATTTCGCTTAATAATTTTTTAATTGTAATTATAAGTATATCAGATTTATAATTGTGTCAAAGAAATTTTACTTTCTTTTTATGACTTTAATCTTTCAAAAGCACTAGCTTGTATTCCTTATGTTCACATTTAAAGTCCCATTATTCAAATGTTCAATATGCATGTTCATGGGCACAGTTTAGGAACTCTATTAGCCTGAGGTAATTATACAAATGTTTCCTGCTCTGACATTATAATAAGTCTTTATTTCATCTTTTTTCAGGTTCCCATGCACTGATAAATGGTTGTCATGTTTAAATAATGCACGAAAAAGTTAACTACATCTTAGGAGGAATGACAAAATTCAAAATAAAAAAAAGTACTTACAATCATCAAAGCTAGGTACTCCATCAATATATTCAATATCGACCTCCACTTGACCCTGCCTTGATTTCATTTTCTCCAGCAGCTCCATCTGTTTTTGCCTTCTCCTTTCTAGCATTTCCTGCCTACGAAGTTCATCTTCGTAGGATGTGTCTTTTTTGAAGGATTTGCGCCTATTGTTCAGTTTCTGTTGTAACTTTATGGGTGAGGATAACAAGTTTTTGTTCTTGGTTGGGGAAGGGGTCTTGGAGGGTAGAGAGGTGTCTGGCAGTGGGGGCTCCTCAAACTTTACATGGGGTAAAGAACTTGGAATATCTGAAAAAGGTATATTTTGTACATAAATATTAAGACAAAAATTTATATCAAAATACCTGTAATCACTTAAAAAAAAAAAAAATCTTTTTGCAATGCCTATTCTCTCTCTCTCTCTTAATATTATTGAAATTTTGAGCATTTCAATTTCTTTAGATCAATTTATTGCACATGTCTTTGAATTTCAGGCATCTCCATGAAATCATTTTTCCTTCATACAAACATCTATAGGAAAGCACTACATGATGATGTTGCCTCCCTTACTGATTTACCTGTGGGTAGGTCTGGCACAGAGGGTAGTTCTAGTAAATCTGGAGTAGGAGGGGTGGGGGGTCTGGGGGGAGGAGAGGGGGGTTTGGGGGCCCGCTTCTTCTCTAGATTGAGGGTCCTATTGGCCAGTGATTGTCTTCTCCTTGATTGTGCATCAGAGGTGCTTATCTGAAAAGCATTTCTTGGAGTCAAAATATTTGTCTTTTAAAGTATCACCCTATGAAATTAAATTCATTTTTAAACTAAAAAAAAAGCTACAATACATGGGAGACCAATATTAATGTGTCATTTTTTCTGAAAGAAAATAGATGTCCTGATACATGAGAAATCCATTCACTGCAAGCTAGGTGATCATACTTACACGTGCATTGTATCCATTCTTTGTCAAAGTTCAAAGCAATTAAAATAGTGTGACAGAGAGTATATAAAGACTCCAGAAAACAGAAATCCAGAGCTCAAAATGAATATTTCATCCGCATTTCTAACTAGCATGTCATTTTGAAATTTCCAATCACAATCTTTATATGTTCATAAATGTCACCAACTAATTGAAAAATCTCTCTGACAATATTAGTTAAATCTGAAACGTTCTTACATCTTCTGATAAAAGCATTGGCTTTAATAATCTACAATAATACCTCCAGGTATAAACCAATATTGTTGGTATGCTATGAATTGTACACTGGGTACAACCTTCAAATTTATTTACTCAATTTTAGGTTGATGATCAAATTCCTAGGTTGAAAATGGGTTTTTAATGCCCGATTGAATTTAATTGAAAAGGAGAAAACAATCTATATCATTTTAATCTTGGAGACACAAAAGTTCTTTGAAGTCCTGCAAGACATCTGTGAATCAGATTTTTTGAATTCAAGATTTTCTAAATCCCTCGTGTTCAATACTGCTGGTTAAATCTTCATTTCACTCTATTAAATAAATGTATACCAAGACAGAAGTAAATAAAGACATAGAGATTTAAATTAATCCTCAATTTGTAAAGAATTATTTACAAAAAGATGACATTTCTATATATGTGTCACAATGCTAAGTGGTTTTGTGTGTCACAAGGGAAATTCTATAGTTCTATAGAAAAAAATACATTTTTTGAGATATGGTTATAAGTAAATATTAGAACAATTTGCACTATATTTGCCCTTTATGTAAGTTATCCATAATTAATCTTAATTGTGGTTATTTCAATTCAAACTCAGATTATAATATGCTTACAAAATTCTTAAACTGAATCTCAATTATTGAAAAAAAATTATATACAACATTAAATGAACCAAATTTTCAGAGTATATACAGTATTTAGCTTAATTTGACACTGTCAATCTGAACCAGTGAGAAAAAGATTTTATTGTGCAATCAAGACCATTTTCAAAGTTGTTGTGTGAAAGTGTGTGTGTGTGTCACTGTGTATGTGCCATATTTATCACAGTGATTCCCAATACCAGACTTGATTTTCAGAGGGTGATTTCCAGTACAAGTATCACAATGGAAACTCCCACCAAACTTGAGTGCATGACTTCCAAACCTCATCACTGTGGGTGGCAGTGATCCCTTACCTGGAAATCTGGGAGGGGAGGGGCCAAAGTAAAATTACTCAACTCTCGTAGAGTTTGAGAAATTCCTCCAATCGGTTCATCTTCCTGGAACCATCACACACACACACATATACAAAATCAGTAACAGGTCAGATTATGCTTGTTACACTGGTAATTACATGACTACTTTAACATATCAAATATGTCTTATGAAACTTTTCTGAAGACAAAATTAAAGGAATAAGTGGTTAGTCTGTTGCATACTGAAATGAATGATTTTGATAGGGTTAAGAATGAATATGGTGAGTGTGGATAACATCACATCAAAACAGTACTTTTCCAACTTTGTATGGGAATTTCAATACTACTGCACAAGTGTACCTGGTATATTGACTGTTAGTTACTTGACTGGTTATTTATTCAGGAGAAAGGATTTTGATTTTGTTTTCCTATGAACTCAAACAATATATATGCTTAAATTTTACTGTGTACAAAACCTCTGCAAATAAACCGAGCTTGCACTTTGTTACATAAAAGCATATTCACATCAGATCTGATCTTCTGACCAACATCACAACACAAGCTACCATAGTCTACTGGTACCTGAGTCTCTGGTTCTTTGGGCGTCTTTGGAGGTACAACTGGTTTGGGCAAAGACCGAGGCAGAGTTATTCCCTCTTTCTTAGCAGCACAAATAGATTACAGGAGATGTATTAAACTTAAAAGTATTATTTATTCTCCCAAATTCTTTTTCAAACTTTTACTAATAGGGAGTCTAATGGAAATAAAATCCTTGCTGGTAAAGTCACTTGTTGATTGTATAGAACCAGATGGACCAAAATAACATTGCATGTATAATATTCAATGAAAAAGAATTGACTTTGTTTCTCTAAAAGCTAGAATGAATACGATTTTAACTGTATGATTCAAAAACATAATACACCATCCCCAAAATAATTTTTGACAAACACACAGATGAACCTACCCTGGTCTTTTTGACTGGTTCCCTCCTCTGACTCTCAGAACCAGCTATAAGTGATAGAGGCCCCGTCTTGGTGTCACCTATTGTAGGAATTGACACAGGGGATTCCTTTCTCTCCATTTCTTGTCCGTCCTCATCTTCATCCTCTGAAATTGCAAAACAAATGAGTTTGAAATAAGGATGTCAAATGTAATATAGAAAGGGAGACTGAGAGAGAGAGAGGATGGAATGGAGAAAGAGTGGAAGAGAGGTGAAAAAGAGTGAAATAGTGGAAGAGAAAAGTTTGAGAGAAAAAGAAAAGGTGCTGGAGAGAGGAAAGGAGAACTGAAGGGGAAATGAAAGAGATGAATGAACAGAGGGATAGAAAGAGGATGGAGAAAGAATGGAAAAGACTAAATTGAAAGAAAGAATTGGAGAAAATGGATGAGAATATAGAGTGGGAGAGACTAAGAAAAAAAAATGATTGAAATATTGAAAGAGGATGGAGAGAATGTGGGAAAGAGAGGATCAAAAAGGATTGGAAGAGAGGATATGGAGTGAGACTGGGACATAGAATTGTGAGACACAATAGCAGAAAGAAAAACACAAAAATTAAGATATAAGCCACTCTTCATCTTCTTTTCACATAAATGCTCATTGTAGCAGAAAAACTGATTCACATGTGTTATTATTAAAGTATGACTGTGACTTGAATGATCAACCAATGAGCATCAGTTTTACAAATATATATAGAGTAAAATCTTGACAAAACCAAGAACACATAGACTCATGCAGTCTTTGTTACAATGTCATCTGATTTTCTTTTCTACAGCTACAGGAAAGTACTAGCAATGGTTTCTTAGGTAGGGTACATGTACACTATAATAGAGGATTCAATTTACCCAGGAAACACTTCTAATAAACTCTCTAAGGTCTAGCTGATAGATACAAATATTTTCTGGCTTTTCTGGTAAATACAATCATTATTTAAAACATCAAATCAATTTTTTGAAACAAATCAAACTCTTTGTTTAAACATACTTAAAGTATTTTATTATCCTATCAAATTTCTTTTTGAAAAGCGGTCTCTGAATGGGTTTGATACTAAAACATCATATTTTTCTTTTAAATTTATGTAATTGATAATGGCATGATAATCATTGCAAAAATGAAACTTTGTGTATAGTTAAAAGATCTTTTTTTTATTTGACTCTCAGCAGGTGTAAAAAGGTGTTCATAATGATCCACTTGAGCATGCAACAACAAGGTGTGTACATTGATTTGTGAATAAAAAGCATATGCTGCATGCAAACGGTGACCTGATTACCTCCCCCTAGTTCCAGCTGGGATATTCCAGGCAGCCGTGGAGTGTTCGGAATAGAAGAGCTAGGAGTAGGTCCCTTATTGACAGATTTCTTTTTTACTGAATTCAGCCATAAAGTAAAAAGTCAGGACAGTTAAATATAGACCTTCAGTGACACAGCTTGAGAGAGAAATGTGTCATTATAGCTATTCTATTCTACCATTTAATGAGAAGCATTCACTAATTGTGAAACACTACAAGTAATGCCAATATTGATTGTTATATTTCAAGATAAATTCAAGTACAATGTAAATCAAGTTTCAAAATAATTTATTTTGCTAAAAATAAATAATTTTCATCTGATCCCCTATCAATGCAATCAAACCTTCAAACATGAAAAACTGATAATATTGAAGCATATTCTTTGTTAATAATCTAGAATTATAATATATATATATATATATATATATATATATATATATATATATATATATATATATATATATATATATATATATATATATATATACACCTGAGTCTCCTTTGCTATTTTTAGGTTTGCGGCTGTTGGGTTTAGTGACTACTTTTGTCTTTGGTTTGCTGCCTTTCTTTTCTGTTTGCATCACTGATTTAACCTTTGACACACTCAGCTTGTTACTTGGGGCTGAAAGGATAATTTATTTATAAAATATCAACAACAAAAAATTATAATATCTTAAAAAAATCATGATTCAATCCCAAAATCATGATGTAAATTTCAAAAAAAGAATTTAAAAATTACCTTTTTTGACTTTTTTTGCCTCTGAAATAAAAAGAAAGGGATTGAAATCACTTTCACATGGAGAACTTTACGTAATACATGTAAGCAATACATGTATATTTCAAGTGATCAGTCATATTTTTTTTTCGAAATTAGTAAACATTCACATATAAGATATAATCTTTATTTTCTGTGTTAACTAATGAATATCATTACTCGGTAAACATGAATAATGAGGATATGATTCAAATTCAATGTTTATGATACAAAGGTGTATGACAAAACACATATTGTCTGAGAAGTATACTTATATAATAATATATACATGTACTTAATATATATAATATGTATGTTGAAAATTTAATCATATATTTTTGATACACATACAAACACACATTATTATTTTTCATATATTATAGAGAATCAAGGAGATGTTAGTGGCTCAATATGAAACTTCTTCATTTTGTTTTTAATATTCATATGGCATATATTTTTTTTATAACACACATTTCTTTCAACCATTGAAGTCTTACCAGTAAACTAGATTGAGATAGGTTAAAGGGGAACAACTCTGAAATCATACACTGATTAGCAACAACATTATATTATATTAATTCAACATGGGTTATCCCAGGTTTTGGATTAAACTTTAAGAATAAAACAGATATATTATCAAAGGTACAGGAATAATAATCAGTAATGTAGGAGGAAATACAGGTCATACAGGAATACAGGGTTGTGATGGCAACACGTAAACTTACTCCTTGGGGTACCGGGAAATGATGGCAGTGTATCAAACTGTAGCTCCTCTAATGCTTCTTCTGAATGAAGAAAACAGGGAAAAAACTTACTCTTTCTAGTGATTCAAATGATTGCAAGTTTAATCATTAATGATTTGATGATTTTCTTAATTTTGATACTTTTTAACAAACAAATAATGTTTGCATCTATCAATTCAAAATAATTTATGAAATCTGCCTCTGTCATTTTAACAGCAATTTTGTATGTTTATTTACGAACCAATTTGAAACCTTTTACAAAATATCATACCATCTTACAATAAATTCATTTGTATAAAATATCATAAAAATATATTCGTAATTTGTATGCTTTCTAGAATTATATATTGAGGTCTTTGTTAATTGAACAGAGGAAATATAATATACATGTATTCATTTCATAATCAAATAGCTGTTCACTTCAACAATATAAATGCTTTCTTTGGCTGTGATCAAGGAAATTAATGTTGTAACTGTTACCTATAGATAATATGGAAGGGAATTACCGCCAAAAGTCTATGTATCTTGCTTTTATTCTTATTCTGACTACTTCTTTATGCTTTGTTATTATTGTAATTATATGTCACTTTATTGTTTTCATATTCGTCTTTATTGCATTTCACTTTGACTTTTATCCTTCTTCATTTTGCCCTTACTTCTATGTTGCTTTATTCTTGTTAATTCATTTTACTTTCTTTTAAATTGATACAGTTTCTTAAATGATTATCTCAATTACGAACGAGAATTCAATCACACAAAGAATGAAGCATATTCAGTGAAGACGAATACAAGTTGTCAAAATTTAGTGCCGCATTATAACGCTAGGTGGCAGGGGTGTTCGCTACGAGTGATGGTAAAACTAGGCAAGCAAACCCGGGCCGGGGTTATTAAAGATTTTTCAATTTTCTGCATTAATACTTTATCAATCGAACATCTGAAGGCCGAATCCGATCACCCGATCCAATGATGGAAACTCCATATTTATTTCCTCTGCGCACACAGGAATAGCGGCCTCTTTTTTTAAAACATAACTTTATATACTGGTACTTTACTGAATATGCTAATAGAAAGGCCGACCCACTTTTTGTAAGGGTAAGGGTCAAATAAGGTTAATGTAGTATAGTAGGGATAACATTTAAATTTGATACTATAGAAGAAGTTGAATCTAACCCAAAACCCACCCGCCCCCTTAATATGATTTCATTGGCATCGGAAGCAAAGTGAAAGTTGGGCTGGGGGGGGGGGGAGCGTAAGAAATAGTTTTTAGACCTTCAAAAAAACTTGACAAGCAAAAAAAAAAAAAAAAAGAGAAATGTCCACTGACCAAACACAAAAATCCTATATCGCGTGTGTGTGGTGGTGGTGGTGGTGGATGGGGGGTGGTGGGTTCAAATTTCAGTGCCAATTTCTTTTTTTCAAAACACCACCACTTTCCACATTTAAAACCTATGCTGCATCGAGTCCATGGAAAGTATGTGTGTGTGTGTGGGGGGGGGGGCTAAACCTACGCAGTAATGTTCAATGTCTATACTAAGTCTAACTTTGGGAAAAAGTGGGGGCTAAGCCCCCTCTCTCTGCGGTTCCGACCGACGCCTATGTATTTTCAAGTTTGGACAATTTCCTTGGTTTTTTGTTGTTTTTTTTTTTTGTTTTGTTTTGTTTTGTTTTTTTTTTTTGCTTGTCAAGTTGTTTTCAGCGGATAGCTTGAATTTTCAAAAACGATGCTACGTCACTGTTCTCTCGCCTGAAAAAATATCACTCTACTAAAGTAATTTGTTAGATAATTGAATTCCCGTTTAACAGTTTAATTGACATAAAAATGTTAAATATTTTGATACTAGATGCCCCTTTATAAATTTATAAATTGAGTTGTTTTTCAGGACATTCCCAGGCGTGGATCTAGGAATTGAAGTTAGAGGGGCGCCAAAAGAAAGCAAGGGGTCTGGAGGCCGCCTTGAGGCTCCCAGTAGGTCAAGGGCAAAGCCCTGGTGGGGGCTCAGGGGGCGAACCCCCGAAAGCTCCTGGGTTCTAGAGATTTTGTAGGGTAAAAATGAGGTTTACCAAGTAGGCATATTTACATTTTCTAGACGAAACTGTGATTTATGTTAACTTTGACAATTTTAGGGGGGTGGGGGGCGCCGGATGCGCCCCCTCCTTAAATCCATCACTGGTTCCACTGAACTGAACTTTATTTCACGACAGATAGATAGTAATTGCTCATGCGTGTGATTCTAGGGACGGGGCTTTGCAAAGAAGTGAGGAGTGTTATTGGTAGGCAGAGTTGGAACCAGGCTACACCCAGGCATACTAGAAACTCCCCAGTCTTTTTTCATGCATTAATATTTTATATTGAAATAGCACTTTTTAATAAAGAAAAGAAATATCTTTTAGTACGCACCGTATTATACATCAGCCAGGAGAGTTAAAAAAATCTTAAAACTTGAAAATTCTATATTTGGTGGTGGTGAGGGGGGGGGGGTCGTCAACTTTTTTTCAGTACCAAATATAACTCATATGTACATATGCCACTAAGTACATGACTACTTTAATATATGAATTGACTACATTGTATTAGCATGTGATTAGTACTGCAACAAAAAGTGCAAGGGATGGGGCAACAAGCCTTTCGCTGAACTTTTCCAGTAGTAAAAAGTATGTTACGTTTAGGAAAATGTTTCGTGGCATCCTCCCCTCTACCGGTGAAACTTACCCCATAGGAGGTCGTACAGACGGAAGTCAGTATATATATTGAGACTTGGGGGTATGATTGTATAACGTCCCTTTAAATTGGAGAATTTTTAACTCAAATGGAGAAGTCACCTCTTGGCGGTGGATAGCTGCAAATTTGTCCTATATACTCGGCACTTATAGCCATTGGGCAGTGAGGGATCTTTTATCGGGCCAGCACCTACTGCGATACGGGACCTCGGATAATACGCTCTAGATCTCATCCGAAGGACCGAACTCCACGTCCCATAGTGGGATTCGAACCCACGACGTATTGATTGACTCCTTACTACTGTGTTTCGTGACCCTATAGCAGACGCCGTAACCACAGTGCCACGCGGGCAATTGCACCCGAGTGGAGGGGCATCCGGGGGGTGGGGGGGGGGGCGGAATTCATTATCCATTTGTACTCGTGAAGATTATCTATGTTAAACTAAATGGTTAAAATTATTTAATTATTAACCACTATTAAAATGGTTACATTTAAACATTTATTCATGTAGGACGTATAACTTAATTTTCTTAAAAAACTGAAAACGTTAGCATATAAACATTGTTTTACGATTTAAAAAAAAATATTCGGGGGAGGGGTTGCTATGAAGGGGGACGAATTGCTATATACAGCTAGATTTCCCACGGAAGACTAGCTATATATTGAAACTTCCCCGGGGGAAGTCTCACTGAATAGTCTTCCGAAGGAAGCATCACTATGTAGTCAGTCTTCCAGGGGAAATCTTACCATCTTCCGAGGGAATGGCATTATCGGGTACATACCTGAACTTATAACAAACATCATTTGAAAATTTAAGTTAGATTGATAAAGTATTAAGGCAGAAAATTGAAAAATCTTTAATAATCCCTGTCCGGGTTTGCTTACCTATTTTTACCAACACTCGTATAGCGAACACCCTGCCACCTAGCGTTATAATGCGGCACTAAACTCGGACAACTTACATTCGTCTTCATTGAATTTAGTGCCGCATTATAACGCTAGGCGGCATTGTTTACATGATTGAATGTACGTTCGTAATCGAGATAATCAAGATAGTTTATTTAAAAAACAATATCAAATTAAAAGAAAGTAGAATGTATTCACAAGAATAAAGCAACATAGAAGTAAGGACACTATAAAGAAAGATAAAAGCTCAAGTGTAATGTAATAAAGACGAATATGAAAACAATAAAGTGACATATAATTACAATAATAACAAAGCATAAGGAAGTAGGCAGAATAAGAATAAAAGCAAGATACATAGACTTTTGGCGGTAATTCCCTTCCATAAGATAAATACAAGTATGACTTTTGTAAACAATGTATTTGGCAATGACTAAATTTTCCATATGCAGACTAATTTGTACAGAAGGGTGTTTTATTATTTATAATTATACATGTAATCTGTGTAAAAAATCATATTAATAAGTAGGATTATGTACATGTATATAAAATATTGAATTATCAATAAGTACAATGCACATCACTGTATTTTTCATTTATGGAAAGATCATGCATTTGAATATAGGAATTACACTCAGATGCACTCTATATGAGCATGCAACACTGGATTATGAATGCATGACTAGCTAAATTTTCTGACTGTATATACAAAATTGTCAACATTAATGTGAGTATATATTCATATTAGTATACCATTATATGAATAGGTTAACCTGTTATTGTAAATATATATAAAGTGGCTGACCTTGAGATTGTATGCACAAAAAAGAGACCCATGCTTTCCAGAGTCCCTTAATTTAACAAAAAAGGGTGAATTTGTAACATGTATTAGATGCACAAAAATGGATGAAGTTGTTTTAACTAGTAACACAAAAAGGTGGATGAACTTCTGATAATAAGAGTATGTACAGACACAGAGTGGATTATTATGAAGAAATTGTATATAAAAGAAATGGGTGATTCAGTGATTGTATATCTTTGAAATACTAGGTGGAACAAAATTGTATACATTTGATAAGGGTGAACTAGTGATTGTATACATATGAAATGGATAGACCAGTGATTGTATACATATGAAATGGATAGTCAGATTATTGTATATATATGAAATGGATAGGGTAGTGATAATTGTATACATATGAAATG
>NW_026918389.1:0-14191 GCF_032062105.1 Saccostrea cuccullata | reverse complement strand
CTGATTAAAATGGAAAAAGGAGAAATAAGTCATGCAAATAAAACATGCAAACTATGTTTATATACTTCAAAAAAGATTCAGCATAAAAGAATAGCTTATTGTTTTAAAAACAGTCACTGTGGACACCAAGTTACGTACATAAAATTTCAGACATGCCTGTACATTTGGACACCTAAAATTTCAGACATGCCTGTAATTTGGACACCTATCTCTTTTTTAAGACTTCAGATTATCTTCCCAACAATCTAAAACGGGAAAGGGTACTGAATCACTTAATATACATAAATTATGAAATTGATTATTTTTAAAAAATAGCCCTTTGGTCACACATCTGAATTCAGTTCTGAAGAATGAGTTAATTACATTAAGCAGATGCATAACTTGTCCTCACTTGACAGTTTTAATGAACGAGTAACCATTTATAAAGGAGATGGGTGAATACTGCGAACGAAATGCCTCTAGTGTGACACACATAGTTTTAAAGGTATCCGATCCATAAAAGACAATACATTTTAATGTTTCTAACATTAAATATACATCCTGTATTATATCTTTTAAATTATTAAAAGCAGTTTAGAGTTAAAAATGATTAACCAGGAAAAAGATAATTTTTTGAGCTGTCAAAAGCACTATTGAAAACCCTGTCTATCTATACCAAAATTACCCATATTGCAAGTATTTTTTTAAATCGCCAATGGGCTTAATAGGCCAGTCACTAAAATTGAAAAATGATATCAAATAGCGTAACGTCACTATCTTTAGTTAAAAATGCATTGCTGTCTATGGGAAAATTAAAAAAAAATGCCTACTTGCAAGTCTGTGTGAATCACACGCCACTTATTCACGCTAAGCTTCAAAAAGCATTCCTTATATTTACATTTTACCTGTTTTAAGCAAAGCGAACCCTTGCTTATCATAACAAAACACTTTGTTAATTAACTTTTAAACACCCCAAAAACCAGAGAAGAAGATTATTTAAAAAAAGATAAATGCATTAATTCCCCACACCTACATGTACAAGTGAATTGTTGACCAAAGGGTCCATGAATTTCAATTCCCTTACGAGAAACTATCACATCATCAGCAAGCACTTAAGAGTCATTCTCTGTAAGCATCAAAATGGGTTGGAAATTGATTTTCACGGATTTTTCTGAAACTATGTGAAATAGTTACATTATAAGCCCAATTTACAAAAATATTATTAAAAGTGATCAATTGGTCTTGTTTCCATGGCAACCAGGTTACCTTTTTTTCACATAGGGGTAAATACCTAAAAATGATATTTCTTCCCATTCATGTACATTTAATTAAATAATGGTGATTATACTTATTTTTTCCCTTTTTGAAATAATTTGTTATTTGTATTTTCTATCAAAACAAGTTGAAAATTTTTGTTTGGACCTGCTGTTAAATGCCAAATAACATAAAAAATTGCTTTAAAAAAGGGGGGTTAAACATAACAATGTGTACAAAAAACGCAGGCACTGGTGGAATATTCTGAGGCTCTGAATTTCACCTAATACATTTATGAAGAACATATGAAAAAACTGGAGAGGTATTATTTACTTTAAGAAAATAAATTGATTGTAAAGTTTGTAAAAATCTCTAAATTTACAAACATTTTTGACAAGAGCTATTTCCCCTTTCGGAAATCTTTTGCTTAAATCAATGAAAATGAAAGTGAAAGTACACAGCAGAAAAAGACTTTGAGGAATAAATACTGTCTATTTTGGATATTTTTAGGGGTTTTAATCCAACTTGTGAAGTATTTACATGTAACATTACCCATAGTTAAACTGTTAAATGATTGTTCATGCTTTTCTGAGACTGAGAGATATACATGTTTGTGTATAACGTTAGATGTGATAAATTTAAAAATGGATTGCATCCAATGAAATTCCTGCCTCTGTGACAACAAGTGCTGCATCATTGAAAAAAAAATGTTTAAAAAAAAGTAACATCAGCTAAATAGACTTCAGAGCTAAGGGTGGAATAATAATGTTGTGATGAAGAAATATACATAGCAATAAGAAGATCACAAGGCAAGTACCAATGAAATATTTACCACGTCGTACATTGAAAGTTGCACATATTTTGTATGAGTTTATTGATAATAGGGTATGCTTACAGTGTATTTATTTTCAAAAAAACATTAATGTACCCAAGTCATAAATAATGACATGATTCTAATTATATCAATAATTTATAGCTTAGACATATTATCAATCTTATTAAAATCAGATGTTGATGAAATTTTTTTAAACCATCTGTTGATAAAAATCATATATGTAAACCTAATTAGACTAAATTAATTCTGTATATATGATAATTTAAGCTAAATACCCCATAACAGCTTTTTAATTGTGTGCTTAGAAAAAAAGGGGGGGGGGGTAAAAGTTATTGCCATGTAAGGTATTTCATCAATTTTTATGAAAATTAATTTCATTAATCATTTTTTAAATTAATTTTCTTTTTTATTTTACAAGTGAACCATAGGAAATCACATCGCTAAACTGAACAGGGGACAAAACTGCAATTTTCTTTTAGATTTCAATTTGTGCAGGGTTGAAATTTGTTGATTCAAGTTTTTTTTTTTTTTGAATGGGTCGATGATCGTGGGTGAATGTCCCCTTTCTTTTAGGAACTTAAAGTTATTGCAAAAAATGAAAGAACGTAGGAGTTTATTACTTTAACATCAGATCAATTTATGCAACAAAGAAATAAAAAATTAATTTATATTAAGATTTTTTTGTCATAGCAAACAACCACTACAGTTGAATTTAAGCCAGATTTATAATACAATGTGTACACTTTATTGAAACAATATATAATGAAGGAATACATTAAAGTTTATATGGAAATACGACAATTTTCAGTGGAAAGGAGTTTATTTTACGTGCATGCAGAAATTGGGGATATGTAAAATGGTCGTTGTTGAAATAATGGATTTATGTGCCCAAATTATAGCAGAGAAAAAAAAATTAAATTTGATTTTGTTATATTTTATTGGGACATCTCAGTATTCCATTTATCACAGACTTTATGTTCTGGAAAATATTTCTAAGAAGCTTTCCAAATAGTTTTAGATAAAAATAAGTTATTTAACTTGAAAAAAAAATACTAATACAAATAAATCACCCCCCTCCCTTGTAACATATTGGAGGGGGGTGGTGGTAACATTTTATTCCCCCTCACTTTAACCTCCCAGAAAACTATTTCAGATCATTATATTTTTCCTGCCATATATTGATGAGGTTCTCTGTAGATTGAATTTCAAAAGCTTATGGGAGTTCACTCCCAGGGGCATAACCCTATGGATAGTGTTTTGGAACTAATAAGAGTGGCGGTGGTTTGTATAATTCTATAATTTAATCTAATTGCACTTTCCCTAATACTTATTTTACCCTCTGTGCCTTAATGAGGAAGAACAAAATCACAAAATCTTTAAATTACATACTGAATTTTCTTAATGTGTGTGAATACGTTTATCTCGGCTTGGAAAACTTCAACAAAAAATTTTTATGTACGATACGGACAGACACACGGATAAACAGGAAACTGACATCAGATTTAAGAAACTCAAATGTTACCCACCTATGCCACAATACATGCCTTAACAAATACTGTGCTAAAATTTCAAGCATTTTCAATGAATAGTGACATGTGTAATTGCTAGAAAACTGCAACCAAACATTTGCTACGTTCAGACATACAGGCAGCCAGACAGACAGACGAACGGACTGACACACAAAGGTAAATTAGTATACCCTCCTCTTCTTCGTAGCAGTGGTATAAAAATTCCGTATGAAAGGAACAGCGAAAGATCATTTCAATAACAGCAAAAACAATTTGAATTGAGAGGGGGGGGGGGGGGCACTCTTGACTATGTGCTTGTCCTACTTAAACTAAGAAGTGCATGTACACGTTAAAACATGTTATATATGTTTCAATTAATAAAGCAAGTTGCTTCCAAAAGATCGGTCATGATTTTATGTCGGTATTTATTGTTTCCATGGAAACAAATCCTGCTGCAGTAATTCAGATATATGTCATTTTAAGTTTGAGTTCATCTGTTTTTGTCCCGGTAAATAAATCAATTAGAAGTATAAACAAACATTGGTGTCAGTACTTTGTGTACTGGTACATCAATACTTATTTGGATCATTCCTAAATTATTTGGTTACCATAGCAACTGTTTTTTTTATTAAATTATGAATTTATAGTCTTTTTTCATGTTAGTGAAATGACAAGGTTTATGGAATTTATTTCATTGAAGAAGACACATAATCGTGCAATAAAGCAGTAGATTATGTATATAAAACATATCAATGAAAAAGGATTTTCCTGAACTTTTGGCTGCCATAGCAACCATTTTAAAAAATAAATTATGAATTACTATTTTGATATTTAGTGAAATACAATTAAATTCAATTCATCTTACTGAAAAAGAGAAAAAAAATAATAATTGAAGCTATGTTATTATTTGATGTATACTTGTCAGTATAACAAAATTTGTGATAGCAACCAGTATAAGGAAGTGTTCAAAAACTATTTGGTTACCTTAGCAACGTGATTTTACACGCTTGAATTTTTATTTATTTTTCTTTAAAATGTACATAAGTGAAATAACAAATATAATAAGTGTTATCTATTTAAAATTGAAGAAATTAAATCATGCATCGAGGCCACAGATTCTGCATAATGATAACGTCAATAGCTATTTTTCCTGTCTTTTTGGTTGCTATAGTAACAAATTATTTTTGTTTAATTTATGAACTTTCACATTTATCATAATATTTTAAAATTATGATGTTTAGTAATGTGATTTGCTTTTCTTTTGACCTTTTTAAAGTTATGATGTACAAAAAGGAGCCAAATGTTGAATCTACAAATTAATCCAAAATCTCCATAGCAACCATTTTCATTTTCGTTTTATTTTATTTTAAGAAATAATACCTCTCTAGAAATTTTATATTTTGTTAGTTAGGAATGAACTTTTCAGTGATGGTAGTTGTTTGTTATGGGTTCCCCGTTTTTTTGCTACTATGCTTAGAAAATGCCAAATATTGGCTTTTCTTCAAATTTGTAAAATTTTGAAAATTCACACTTTTCACTGGAACACAACTCTTTTATGACCAACTACTGAATAATTTCATCAGTTTTGGTAGTTACTCCAACAAATAGTCTATCAGAGTAGGCAACAATTAAATCTGTAAATAATATACAGAAAATAGAAATTTACGATGAAGATGGTATACTTTCAGTAGGTTGCTCTGTATTGTTGACCTCAAAATGGTGGTTTTGGTTACCATGGCAACCGGGACTCAAAATAAAAAATTAACCCCCAAAATGTTCTATACATGGTGTTTCTACATTGCATGCAAAAAATCAGCAAAATCTGTGATGTACCATTTCCAACTTTTTTCTAAATTCTTTGATTCTTACAGAGAATGACTCTTAATTTGTCAGTAAAAAATGAAGAGAAGTGATTTTTAAAGAATCAATTCATGTTTACTATACATATTTAACGACAACAAGCCGAGGACCCTGACCCAGGGTAATTGAGAAACATACCTGTCCTCTTAGAATATTCCCTTCATACCAAGCTAAGAATTTTTTTTATTTTTATTTTTTTAGAAAATAGAACTCTGTCCTAGCCACACTACACTGTACATGGCCAAGGGTAAAAAAAAAATTCTTAGTTTTGAAAAAAACACCCTTGCTTCTCCTAACTGTGCATTTATTTTTTTTTCTTTTTTCTTTTTTTTTGGGGGGGGGATGTCTAATGCATTTTTACGATAATGTATCACACAAGAGTCCATACTTTATAAACAGGAAATCATTACCTCATCAAACGTATAATTTTAGAAAAGAACACAGGATTATGAATATATTGCACTTCGCGTGTTCACTCAAGACCCTGAAGAAATTAAATTTATGCATTTTGTATGTATAATAAATTGAGCCTTGTCCTAACATCAGTACTCTTGGCTAAAATTTACAATTTTGAAAGGGGTAATCTTATTAACCATAGCCATACACTTAGCAGTTTGCTTGATACACAGAAACAGATAGGTCAGTGTAAATTTTCAAAGAAATTATACATTTTCACTTTTTGATAAATGAAACCTCATTCATTAGTCCGCCTGACCCTAGGACCGTGAATTTTACAATTTTGAAGACATCTAAAAGCATTATTATTATAACACCAACAAGTTACTTGCTCGATGCCCCGGAACACAGTGGAAAATTTGGAAAAGATACATTAACTCCTATGGCTTTAGCCCCATCTATTTGACTCCAGTGAAAAACGGTGTATGCATTCATGTATATTTTTTTCTTTTTCTTTTACTCATACATGTAGAGAGCATATGCTAACAAGTGATTTAACATAGGTTTAATGGTTAAAGAGAAGAAGCTATTCTTCTTTACTTCTATAAATTTATCTCCTGCATATTTAGTAAAGTTAAAAATGCTTGCCGATTCAGAGAAATAAAAACCACCACTTAAAACACTTTTTCGACATATATCAATAGTTGATTAGTGTTTTAGTGGGATTGATTTTTTCGTGAAATTCACACTATAAGAAACAATGTACTGCTTTTCAAAACAATTTATTTTAATTGTTAATTGGTACGGTTAGTCCCAGATGGAAATTGTGTACATTTGTTTAAATGATTATCTGGCATTATAAGTAAATACAAATTGACGGATTCATGTCTTTCAAAATTGATTCTAGTGTCGATGTTTCTTTTGGGTTCTACATAGTTTAAATATTCTTCATTTAACATAGTAGTTTTGTTCACATCCGTTCCTGTCTCATTCATTTCAGTATGCAGTTGATCCGTAATCAAATTAATCTTGTTTTTTTGATGAAATTGACGGTATTTCTTTTTTAGTACATTGTGTTTTAAATCCGACTATGTACTGACCTGTTTTAATATCGTAGTTTTTTTTTACTTCAGCAATGCCATTGAACCTCTAATAGTGATGTTTTTTCGTATGTTCTGCTTTAACATTTTGGGTAGATGATTCTTTAAAAAAAGGGACATATTTTGCAGTAATTCCTTCAGTCGTATGAAAGAGAGATGCTCAGTACAGTTAAGGTTACAAAAAGGAGGCGGAGCCTAATTTGTACGGGAAAACTTGACTATGACATCATACACAATATACGTCATACAACATTTCTTTAAAATACCACAAAATGAGTTTATCTGCTAATTTAACCAGTAAGAAATCATCAATCTACTTAAAAACTTACTACAGCATATTGTTTTGTCGCTAGTTAAATCCCACATAACAAGTTATAAACAAGTAACTGATCGCAATACACTTGTCAGTATGACGTCATTTCTTACAGCGTGACGTAGTTTGTATGCAGTGAGAGACAGATCAAGTAATATTTTTCTCAACAAAATATGTTTTCTCTAATTAAATAAAATATTATTTACAGATATTCTATAGGCCAATAACTTGAATTTAATGTCTTCTTCACTATTGTATCGATATATTTTCTGTACATTACGTATTTAATTGACAGTGCCGTATATTTGTATGGAAGTACATTGGAGGGTAATGTAGGGGGTCTTTTAGTCGATCTAGTGCAAGGGCATACACTCTATGGATCAAAGTATGCTTTTACATTTCAACTATAGAACTAATAAGGTATCTGAAAAGTGCTGCGATCCTGATGAAATCTTAAAAACAATTTAAAATATATCAATATTTCATGCCGCTGACCAGCAAAATCTATAGCATTCGGTCATACAAATATAATTTTAACAATGAAAATGCAGAATTTAGACAGGATCGCAGCATTTTTTAGAAACTACAATGCGTGTTGAAAATATTTATATACTAAATTTGGAAATTTACTTGGTTATGCCCTTGCACTAGTGATATTTATATGTAACATCAATACTTCAAGTCAATGTGCTAAAATCGCGTGACTACGGCATCACATGACTAGCCTAAATATAAAATATAATCGTCCTTGATATGTAGTAATAAATCATAATTACAATTATCCGATATAAATAATGTACTAAAAATAATCGCCATCCCGATTACGAATACATGTTTAAATACAAAATTTAGTCGAAATTTCCATTGCGCACCTTAACTGTACTGCGTGATGTAGTTATTTTGGTGATTGATATATGTTGCTTTGCTGTATGATCTGCTTTTACAACGTGGGTAGATGATTTCTCTAAAAAGAAGAAAAAAAATATGAAGAGCTTTAATGCACTTCCATGAAGAAAGGGAAAGTAATACATTGCAAAAATTTCCATCAACAACTGAAAGTACCTCAAATGGAATTAGTTTTGCGAATGGGGACCAAAAATATGCTTGCTTAATATACATGTATACTGCACAAGTATGCATAAATGTTCTTACTGATAGTAGTGACAACACATCCAACATTATGCTGACATTCGTCCGGGTTACAATTGCAGACGTTTTTACATTTTTCACCGTAGTTTGGGTAGGGACAAATTTGGGAACAATTATGCCCAAATAATCCGGGGCTACACTCTATAGAAGATTACAACATAATAAATATAATATAAGATATATCAAATAATATCATTTCTTCTTTACACTACATTGCTGCATGCTAAAATATCTATATAAATGCGTAATGCTTAACTCATTTATGCATTCTTGATATTCTTTGCTCCATATGTATCCAAAGCAGCATGTTACTTCGCTTTTTCTACAAGACAATCACACATCCTACATACATGTAGTCTATAATACGATATAAAGGTGCTTATGAAGAACATAATATAACTATGACAAGTGTCTTACCCATCACAGATAGTCTCTTCAGTGATTGTCAAAGCACACAATGTAAGGAATAGAAATATCCTATGCTTCATACTAGTAATTATATTTTGCAGGAATAAGATATATCAAATACGGCAAATTAACAATTTGCAATGTTTATATCCCTTCGCCATTTCCTTCTGTGTACCATAATCTTAAACCAAACCAAACAAGCATTATTTATTTTCCGTATTAATATAGTTTTTTTCCTGTTAAACAAATTATATAGAAACATACACTTACGTACCCATTCTTTTCTCGGAAAATTATTTATTGTTAATTGGTATGAAAATATTCATTGATTGGCTCCCACAATTTTTTTGTTGTTGTTGCAGTTGTTAAGAAAAAAAATCTAGACACAAGATTTTCCCGCAAATGACATAAAATGTTATAATTCTAAAATATAGTAATTCCATTTCTTGTTTGTGTAAAAGAAAATACAGTAATTATGATTATTTTCATTTAGTCAAATACTTTATTTTACTTATAATGATCCTGTTCATTCAAGTTTGATTAGGGAATGGAAATTACCATTAACATTTTGAAAATAATGTTCACTGTGCGTTATTCCCATTTCATCCATTATTGTGCACGTCGATCAGCAATCCCGTTTTATGATAAAAAAGTTTCCCCACTCTATTACATAATAATAGGAAGTTATATCTTCATCCTTTCTATATTGTATATTCAGAATAATATGTCATTTGCAGCTTATTAGATATTAACCTTTTCTTTCATAAGCAAGTTTGCAGATAGTTCTTTCCCTCTATTACACTATTATAAGTTCGAGAATCTTTTCCGTAAAATTATTGATAAGAATTTCATGTTTATATGTGCTATCAAAAAGTTCGTGGACTGAGGCTTTAAGATTAATACTAATGCTTAGTGCTTTCAAAATTTGTAAGGAAAATAAAACCACAAAAATAAACATTGAACATTATAGAGTTATACTTTCAAAGTCATTATTTGCCAATTTATTATGAAATAAAAAGACATAATATTGTTATCTGGTGCCCTCGCTTAGTTTTATGACGTCCGACAACGTCATTGTTTTTCAATTTTTGCTTGTTCTACCTAATACACTCATCTTTTTTTTTGATTTCCTGGGGCTAAGTAAAGACTTCAACTCCGTCTAGTTTAAATGACTTTGAAATGTCATGAACAGCGGCTTTCAATGCATATAATATTGCAAATTAATTTATACGTTTACACAATCATATTCTCTTTATGATAAATCTCTTGATTCAGAGTAACATTTCAATCTAAGGTTGTTTAGCATACTTTGTTCACCAACGAATATTATTTCAAATATTATATGCCTTATAGATTTTCATTCGTTCATTCTTTAAAAATATATGTAAATGCATAATGCGGGGTCCTTTTTAGCTTACCAAAGCCGAAGGCTTAAGTGATCTTTTCTGATCTTAATTTGTCCATTGTCTGTCGTTTGTCATTGTTTTCGTTGTTGTCGTAAACTTTTCACATTTGCAGCTTCCTTTCAAGAACAACAGGACCAATTTTTACGAAGGTTGCCACAAAGTATCTTTAGGTGTTGGTGATTCAAGTTTGTTCAAATAAATGGCCACGCTCTCTTCATAGGGCAGATAATAATTTATTAGCAAGGAATTACTAATATCTTTTATAAACCTTTTTCTCAAGAAACACTGGTTTATGTTTCCAGAGAAGCATGCGAACGGATACGTTTCCATAAGCTTAGCTACCGTTAAATGTTTGTAGCAGATCGTAGTGCGGGTGGATCAAGGTTTCCAGTATCGTACCTGTGTATGATCTGGTTAGAAAGCATACTGCTTAAATGAATCTATCAGAAAGAACTGACAGGCCTTTAACATTGGTTTGCAATTTAACCATATAGACTGTATAGATAAATGCCTCTAACACGTGTAAGAACCACAGGAAATGAAAATAATTATACAAATTGTTGACATATTTGAACTTTTTAAAGAAGCACTTATGCATGAGTTGGATACTAAAACAAAATTTGAGGCTTCAAAAGAATACAGTACTTACGAGATTTAGAATTAGATTTAAGTACAAATCCATTGTGAGAAAATTGGTTTTAAGTTGCTTATTGACCAAAATATGTTATTTCCTATATCTGACATTTGGATAAAAATAGTTAAATAATAGTCCCTCTATAACCAGTGCGGTTAAATTTCCAATTTTAATCAATTAGACATTTGCCATGCTATTTTTACCAATGTTCGAAATATTGAGCTGGATTTTATTATGTAAAATTTAGATAAAATAGTTGCATTTTGGTTTGTTGAAAGAATTTTTTTTAAATATTATGGCATTTTCATGTTCTAATTTAAATCACGTCAAGCCAGCTTGTAGAGGCTGCCTTTCGCCAAAATTTTGCGCTCAGCATATATGTTATACAATATATTTTCTTTGACAGAGTTCCAAAACAGTACGCGTTTTTCAATCGCCGAATATAAAGACTCTTTACCTGAATGTGACCAAATACACAGATGAAGAAAAAATGATTTTGTATGGAAGGTTCCAGTGCCCGCAAGACTCGACGGCAAAAGTTAATTTTGGGGAAATTGTCAAATTTAATGATGGTAAAAAATGTACTACTGTTATTTTTATAATATTCAATCAATATTCATTTTTATTTACGGCATGGGTATTGCAATATTTCATCATTTGCTGGCTAAAAATTAATTATGTGAAAATTGTCAACTTTGATAAAGGTAAATTGTTATTCAAAATGTATATGTTTTTCTTAGTAATTATGGCACGTTCATTGCAGTATCAAATATTTTTCATATGTTTTGAAATAGAAATTATTCTTTTTTGTATTATTTCAATCTTATATTTTTTATTGTTCAAAAACCATTTGTCTGTATTAAAGGACCCTCTCTCTATACACTGATGAAAAATTCTTTTTAGATTTTGCAAAAATTTATAAGTGTAAAGGAGGATATTTTGAAATTAAATTTAAAAAGTTTGGATATTGGGAGCCCGTCCATTTCATCAAGGAAAACTCTTTCAAAGAAATTGAAGTTATTATCGCAAAGGAATGCTATTGTTTGTCCAAGTGAAGAAAATACGAACATATAAAGTTTTTAATAGCTTTATTGTGGTAAATATAATGAGTAACATACTTTGATTTATTTTAAAGTTTGTCTTGGTATGCAGATAACCATTTACTATATTTGTGTCAGATTATTGATCAGTCTTAATACATAAGAGTACTAAAATTTTGGGTGCAATATAAAGAGGGTCCTTATCAATACTATATCATATTTTTTGTTTGTTTTTAATGCTAAAGTAGATTCAGAGAGAAAAGGGATGCACATTTAATGTCGATTTGTAGTCAAGGTGTGAAAAATCAATCACTCCAAAAAATGACGTTATCATGTGTTGTAGTTATTTAACTCCAAAAAGCAAAATCTGCTAGCACAATTAAGCAAGAATCTGTCCAAATCTTTAATTTCAATTTTAATATCATTTGCATTGAAAGCCACTGTTCATGACATTGTAAATTCATATTAACAAGACGGGTTTCAGTCCTTACTAACCTCCTGGGAGTCTCATCAAATTAAGTGTATGAGGTAGAAGAAGCAGACATTGAAATACAATAACGTTGTCGGACGTCATGAAAGTAAACGGCGACAGCGCCGAGTGATGATATAATCTCCTTTTTATTTTATAATAATTTGGCAAATAATGAACATATCGAGGTTAAATTTTCAATATTTCTTTATTTTATGTTGTTTTAAATTCCTTATAAATTTTATAAGTACAGACTTCATAGTACTAATTTTATCGCCTCAGTCCACGAACTTTTTAATAACCCCTCGTAAACTTTTAAAAGTAGAATAATTTCTCTGTTTCATTAAATTTTTTCACTGTGTTTTAGAAAAATTACTTATAATTGCCGGTCTAATATTTGTTCCCCATTTTATCTATTTGTTTCACCCAGTTCCTACAAGTTGGTTTTCTAAGAAATTTTCTGTCAACCCTCGTTTGTTTGATTTCATATTTATGTAAATCAATGTCCCTCTTGAGAATTTTTTACTCATATGGAGATGCCACCACTTACCAGTGGAGAGCAGCAAATTTTGTCATGTAGTCGGAACTCAGGGCCATTGATCAGAGAGTGATCTTGTTCGTGCAGGCGCCGACTGCGACGCATGGCCTCGATTTATACGATCTCACCCGATAAATCTGTTTCCACGTCCCATAGTGGGTTTCGAACCCGCGAAGTAAGAATCATCTGCTAACATTGCGACTTTAAAGTCAGCCCTTATAGTTTTAATTTCTGTGAATTACATTTTAAAGAGACTTGGAGTCAACTATATAGCCATCAGATATATGTTTTTAGACAAGGTATCTTAAGGTGTCAACAATCATTTGGCAAAGAAAATTTTCATACATTTTTGTTTTGATTCTGAGCTTTGTTGAACTGGAGTTCTTCTAAAGGAGATCAATATAGTTTGAAAAATACCACAACCACCCAGCCCTTTAGTTTTTTCTTTTTTTTACTTTTTTTAGTTTCGAACTGAAGGAAGGTTCAACAGAGCATAAAATTGAACTAATTCTTGGTACAGAGGTGCATATATGACAGTACTCACACTGCATTCAACATCCGTATCAGAAACATTGGAAGTTTTTGTGGGCGAAAAACTTCATAATGAAGAAAACAAAATTCCAGAAACCAGCTGCTTAGTTGGAATTAACAGTACATCAGCAGTCAAAGAAAAGACATATACTTCGTTTGTCCAGAACTGTTACCGACTCGAAGATACTTTTATTTCGGAAGAATTTGCTTTCGGACTGGTTATTAATGGAGTGAGGATAGAACTTGATACAGACGTGTATTGCTTTCCTAAAACTTTTCAAATATATACAAAATATTTCAAATCCAGATGCCATTTTGATATGTCAACCGAACCTCTGTACATTACATTCAACAAGGAGTTAATGGCTGCAGACAATGCCCTTCTTGTTTATCTCAATTACAATAAATAGGTAATATTTCCAGTAATAAGGTTAGTACAGTTTCCGTTTAATTCAGATATAAAATAGATTTTAAATATTTTATCTGTTTCTTATTGATGTATTTTGCTTACAGACTTCTGGTTTCTACATGTGTACCGATATACATGCGTACATGTTTCTTTGATGTACTCATCACCAAAATCTTAGATACATGTACTATTTTATTGGGGTCATCACATCGACTCCATGTATAATTAGGGGTTAGGTTTAATTTTACAGGGAATCAATTTAATCAATCATGATAGGTATTGGCTTGGACATGGCTATTTCTGCCGCTCTACCCCCACCCATATGGTGGCGTAGTTCACTACCACAATAATTTGTGGTCGGG
>NW_026918388.1:0-14544 GCF_032062105.1 Saccostrea cuccullata | reverse complement strand
ATGGGTTAACATTACATCAACAAACGATTGTAATACTGTATTAGATTATATAACTTAATAATTGTTACATTTTTAAATAATTTTCTCTCAATACTCAATGAAAAATAGTGAGTATAAACACTTCAGCATGTTCGAGGAAAAGACTAAAATGGTTTACCATGGTTTTATTGTTTTTTTCTAACTCACAAATTAAAATAAAACAAGATAAAATTAATAAATCTGTACCAAAAAATTGATAAATCAAAATGAATTATGATCCAAAGTTGTATATCAATTAAAAAAAAAAGTATTTTCTAAAAACATGTAAATAATAGATTTGCCTGAATGAGTCAGCTTTCAACAAGAACAGACTATAGAGCTAACAGGTATGGATAATCATCGACACATTTAGCGCAATTTGACGTCATTTTAATTGTGACGTTATTGTTTTCATCTGTGACGCAATCAAGGGTACTGTGACGTGCCTAAGTCGACGCTTCGTTAAAACGTATGCTCATCAAGTAGATCGGGCCTCGTTAAAAAGTTCCATAAACTGCTTTTTCTCGATTCTATTACCGGAAAAAATGTTCGAACTTTTTATTTATTCCTATTGGAGGTTTAATTTATAGAAGATACAGCGTCATAGACAGTTACTTTACATAAGTGTTAATTTTTTCATGAGTTTTATGAACTTAAAGTGGGTGATATTGATGAAAACATTTACATTTAAATTTTAAATAAAGTCAGTGCACTGGGACAACAACTGTTTGACCCATTTAAGGGAGATTATTCGTGATTCTGTAATACGCTGCTAATCTCAGCCAGATGGGTAGAGACTGAAAATTTGGACTCACGTCTACTACCCACTGACTACCCATCTCAGACAGGTGACAGTCGTTTCAATAAATACAGGCTGAAATAAATTATCTGCCCGCCTCAACTTTTTCTTTTGAACATCCCTTAAAGTGCCGATCACTATAAAACTTTCCTTTCTCTACCTTTAAAAGGTTTAAATCCAGTAATATATAAAGTTGTTTATTTTTCCTGACAGCATAATGGCTGTTTGCTATTCATTTAAACCTTCGCTGCTGAAGAGTTCCACAATCTGTTTCCACTAATTCGTACTACTACTATTTCTTATAAGAATGATCTATAGTACGAATTATTGGAAACAGATTATTGTGGAACTTAATATTTTACTGGATTTAAACCTTTTAAAGGTAAGAAAGGAAAGTTTTATAGTGATAGACACTTTAAAGGATGTTCAAAGGAAAAAGTTGAGGCGAGCAGATAATTTATTTCAGCCTTATTTATTGAAACGAGCTGCCGAAGTCGGAGCACAAAAGCCCGAATCACGTTGTATGGCACCTGGTCTGAGATGGGTAGTAGACGTCAGTCCAAATTTTCAGTCTCTACCCATCTTGCTGAGATTAATACGCTGCCTCTTCAACTCATATAAAACGAAAGTTAAGAGGATGGAGATCTGGCGTGCCATAGTCCGAGTGTAAGGTATTTAACTTCTAGCAACGAGAAGAACGATACGAAATCTCTGTGTTTTCCTGATAGCTCGGAGCCTAGTGACCTACAATGTATACATTACAATACGAAGATGTTTCAGTGCAAACTATTGTAATGTGTTCTAAGAGAGTTTATAGCTTCACAAAAATAACGTGTGGTAGGAAGTATATTTCAACAGCATAGGAATAGTGTACTGAATAAATCCATAATGCGCATAGTACTGGCATTGAACAAATAAGAAAAAAGACGGATGACAATGAAAGTCTTTGTACGTAAGGTGCAAATGTACACAGACACGGCTAAAGAATTGTACTTTTTTAATGTCGAATTCTTTAAGTGGTGGGAAACCTTAAAGGCTTTCGGACATGTCAGATCTGGTATTATTGGGCAGTCCCATGATATGTTATACGGTGAAATATTATAAATACCGTATAAGTGGGGATTTAAGTCAGACGCAAATTTAGCGACTCGTCCTTAAAAATTGGTAATCTATTTTAGCAATTTTAAAATGCACGTTAAAGAAGCTATTACAAATAAAATATAATTTATTTTTACCGATGTTTAATTTAAGCGATCTCAACAACATAGCCAAGATAATGCAAATATTAAATCCTCGCTAAAATTTCTACTCATACGGTAATTGGTAAGTCCGAAGATTGCACCATAATTCGCTTCGTTAAAGCTGAACACTACTCGTAAAAAGGCATATTTCCTGCCCTTCAACACTCTGCCCATATATAAGGAGCAAATCGCTTATTAGTTTACTGTATTTTGCTGTAGAGATCCGATGAATGAAGACGTACATCTTAAACAACTGTGCTACAAGTTTCCTTACCAAAAATAGTATAGAAACTATAATTAACTATAGTGTACTATAGTTAACTATAGTACCAAAGTTTAATGCTTGGAACTTTGATTTACTATCGTGAAAACTTTGAAACTTTGATTGACTATAGTGAAAGCTTTGAAACTTTGATCTACTACGATGAAAACTTTGGAAATTTGATTTACTACGGTAAAAACTTGGAACATTGATTTAAATTGATTTAACTATAGTTTACCATAGTATTTTTTATTAGGGATTGCAATGAAATTATTAAAATTTTACGTATTCTTTTCCAAAACAGGACAGAAATATTATAAAAAATACAGGTCAATGCATCATTTACAAACAGAAATTGCACATAAAAACACGGATTAAACGAAAAAATGTAAGACCACTTAAGGAGTACGACGGCCACAAGTTTCGATTGTGAAATAGGGTTTATATACCCGTCTGACATTGCCTTTTTATGAGAAGTGTACCGCTTTAAAGAAAATAATTATGTAAAAATAACTAATGTTAGAGGTTAAGTTGATCTTTCGCCAGGGTGAAATATAGTGTTTAGGAGATTTTCAAGATGATTATATGAGTTGGAAGATTCATAAGGATCTTTACTGATACTTCTGATTAAAGTGCCAAAAGAATTGGGACTTTTTGATGGAAGTAAGTAGCAGAAAAAATTGAAATATTTTGCAATATTTAAATAAAACCACCTGCACATTTCGCGTAAAAAGGTGTTGACCGTATTTTTTTCGAGCTCAGGTGGAGTAAGAGCAATAAGACTGATGTCATCTGCTGAGTTTTGGTATGAGGTTTGATATACGTATACATGTATATATTACACACAGACCAGCGTTCTTCTCAAAATGTTTCATTAGGGGTGTTTGAGAGAAAATGTGAAAGTTTGATTTACAGCATTCTACGTCTATTATACATTCAATATGAGTATCTTATTTCGATGTAAGAACTAAATTTGCAGATCTTTTAAATCTTCTTAAAAGATAATACTCTTTGAAAACAAAGCAGTGTATTGCTCAAGTAATAATTTTAATATTTTAATGAAACTTGATAACCAATTTCAGTTTCTTTATTAGCACTTGATATATTATTTTTTTAGTAATATGTAATTAAGGTCTTCAATCCCTAATAGGAAAAAATTCAATGAAATTGAAAACATAAAAGATATGTAGGCATTCAATACTCAGTTTATTTAGACATAATACCCATTTATTATTATATGTATGTTTAGTGGGATGTGTCCTAATTCATGACCTTGAATTTGCGTAAGAGTTATCTCCTCTTTTTTAAATTAATAAAAAAATCAATTAAAATAATTTAGCTGGTTACAAAAATTGTTTTCAATAATCATTCTATTTTTAATATTTCAATGCATCTTTTCACCACAGGACTTTTTGATATTCAAATTATTTGAATTTTTATTAAAAAAACGCTTTTCCCCATAGACTTCAATGCAATCTTTGTTAATTAACTACTCCTTAATTTATGAACATTTTGAAAATTGCTCGTAGGCAATCATTTTTCACTATAAATGCTTTAATATAATATCATAGTATTGTGTACTTGACGTACATTTAAGGGTGTAGAATTTGGTCCCATTAGGGAAATCCTTAAATCAAGTGTTATGATCAGATTGTCATAGTTCAAGTAGGTAGTAACCTCCACAACAATTATTCATGATTTTAGAAAAATTGTCTCGTAAGATATAGATGGATGCTACTTTTTTAATTAAAATGTGTTACATATTTTTATTATTATGTTGTATTTGAAGAAAGCGCCGGTTATATAGTTAGGTATCCCAGTCTTCTTCCTCTAATGTTACATTTTCAGCAGTTCTACTTTCCGCAATCTTTGCTTCCCTTCATTTTTTACTTAACAGGCAGAAGATTCAATGTGGCCAAAATTAACGAGCTTCCATGGTTTGGGCGTCGAAAGGACTACATTTATGTTTGCCTTGCCAGAGGACCCAGAATGCTTCGGTCATCGTTAAATGATGACATTTAATTAGATATTTTAGGCATCGTAGCACCCGTTTAAGCAGTCCTTACACCTACTGTAGAGCTATACTGTCGGTTTGCAGAATTTGTATTGCTAATAGCTTAAGTTTGATCAGAAAATCGAAAACTTTTGGATGACAAAGACAATGTGTGTCTGGTATGAGATTATCGTTACTGTAACTGTGTTGGGGAAAAGTTCCTCTGCCTTGCTTTATTTTACGGAGGTGTGTGCTGATTATTAGCCTATGACGCTTTGCTACCACTAGTACCTTAAGTTGATAAAGACTGGATCGTTGTACATGTAGTGTGAGCGATCGCATTAGTCTCTTTATTTATATACAAGAAAGTCTACCAGAAGGTAATTAAGTATTAATATACAAGCCACTCCGATCCCTAAAAATAAAAATTTGAATGTCAAAATAAATTTCAGTGTCATGAAATGCATTTTTTTTCATTTGATCACTAGTTAATGATTGGACAGCAATATGTAATCAGGTTCTTCATGTGTGAATAAAGAGGAAAAACCCTCCTTAAAACAGTCTTTTTTAGAACGGCAGCGTTGATCTAGGTTCTAGATTTATTTCTTCAAATTATTACCTTGACTGTATAACACACTGCAGTGTGATTTAAAAAAAATTATTTGAACTTTTATTAACAAAAAATCTTGAGGATATCACACGAAGCGTGCTAAGTCAATTGTGTTGCCAACCGAAATCACATTGTAAATAGGCTTATTTTTTTATAAAGCTTTCAAAAGCTCTTAACATAGGTTATATATTGGAAATGGTGGATGCAGAAATAGAGAAAGAATATTATAATTAAAACACACTGTTATCTTTTGTAAGATAACAGTTTCAATGTACAAATAAATAAATTACTTTAGAAACACTGCAAAATAATAAGTTAATAAATTGACTCACCTAATACAGACCATTTTTTGATCTAAAATAATTGTTTATTTCTGTTTTCATTGTAGTTGCGACAGATGAGTAGATCGAAAGAATTATTTCCCAATTAATTCTCTCTCTCTCTCTCTCTTTCTATCTCCTTCCTTCTCGTGCACAAACAAATTATTTCATAATTATGAAATATTTATTTTTGTATCCATGTCTTATTTAAGTAAAACATTAATCCCCTACCCTGAAAAAAATAGCAATTGGTGCAAGAAGGATATGGAGATAACGAACAGTATTCAATATCAAAGTCCTTAAAATAATACAAAAAAGAAGCAGAGCAAACACGGATCTCCGAAACATCAGATGTGGAATAAGGTGTCATGGAGGAGAAAGCATCCTCTGCTTGTCCGGACACATCTGCCATGTGCTCCTTGTCATTATCGGGAAATAACCAAAAAAAAAATCCAGTGTATGAATAATGGAATAAATTTACTTAATTTAGTACGAAAAACGTCAATCAGCACTTGATTCAATGATAAATTGTATTTGCCGACAAGGTCATTGTATCGACCATAGAACTTACAAAATTATGGCTTTAATGGAGATGGCAGATATTCTTGTTTCATTATCTTGTTTGTCAATAATTTCAGGAATGAGTAAGATTATACAACATAATTTATACAGGGTACTTGAATGAAGATCACTGCATAATGCCTTGAAAAATGACATGTTTCTAAAAGGTTCATGGACACCGATTTGAAGTAAATATTTTCTGTGAAATATTAAGACTTACATGTAAATATTTTAACACCATTTCAAACAAAAATGTATTAATATTTTCATTTCAGCTTAAAGTTATTGAAATTTCAAATATTTTGATGGATTTGATTGACACATCCTTGCACTCTCACACGATGCAATCTACTGAGTTTGGGTATGACGTTTGATATACATGAACATGTATTTATTCCACTTAGACCAGTCTTTTTGTCAAGATGATTCATTAAGTCTGTATGAGAGAAAATGTGAAAGATTGATTCACTGCATTTTAAGTTTTATGCATTTAGATTTATGTCTAATTTTGATGTTATAAGAAGACAACCAAGTTTGCACATCTTTTGAAATCTTCTGTTACTCTTTTAAAATAAAGCAGAGTATTGCTCAAGTAGTAATTTAGATATTTTTTATGAAACTTGGTAACCGATATAAGTTGCTTTATAGTTACTATCAGAACTTGATATATTAATTATTTTTTAGTATGTTATTTAATTAAGTGTAAAAATCAAATTGTCATAATTCATGTAGATAGTAATCTCCACAACAATTATTCATGATTTTATAAACATCGTCTGGTAAGATGTAGATTGATGCTACTTTCTTTTTTATTAAAATTTGTTGCATTTTTATAATATTGTATAATTATGAAGAAAGAGCCGGTTAAAAAGTTAGATCTCCCAGTCTCTAGTATGAAATCCGGAATAGGGCGACGCAGTTCACTATCGCATTATCGCGGTTTGAGTCGATGGTGCAATGATGCGATAATGCAATGACGATGAAGCGATAACGATGAACCGATGGTGTGATAGCGCGATGACGTTGATGCGATGGCACGAGTGCAATGGAGCGATAAAGCGATGGCACGATATCGATGCTGCGATGATGCGATAGCGATGATACGATAACGCGATAACAATGAAGCGATGCCCTATCGTATCATTATCCGTGCTCTATCGCACTATTGTCATCACATTATCGCACCATCGCGCTATCGACTCTCTCACGCATGCACTTTTGAGAAGAGAAAGGGCGTCAGGAAGTGAAGGTTTGAACAGAATATATATCAGAAATAGATCTTACTGGGTTAATAAACTTCACTTTGGCATGAAAATTAACCATGTATTTCTTGCCAGACATATAACTACTTAGAAGATTGTAAAAATATAGTTTGATAATCAATATATAATTGTAACAATACACTCATCTTGTGATTGATGTACAAGAAATGGAAATCCACGTGATCTAGATTTTGGTTTCTAAACGAGGGGGAGGGGGAGTGAATACTGTAGATTGGAAAATAATTACGATGGTTTTAGTTTCACGATGTTAGCGATTCATTTTTTTCGCAAAATTAAACCCATCTTCTGGATAGAAAGATATTTTTTTCTCAAAAAAGATCGGTTTTAGCCGTGGGATTTGGAACGTCTGACTGAACATGCATACAATATGTAACTTAACAGGTAAATTCAATTTGAATGTTTAAAGCATTGATCAACAAATTATCTTAATGAAATGCAAAAAAAAAATAATGCAATTATACCGTTTCAGTAAGTTACATAACCAAACGAATATTGCCCCGGCTACTACAGTTAATTCTTGATAAACCGCCACCTTTTGTAATTTTATTTTGGTTTATTTTTATTGCAGATTGATAGTACATTAAGTTAACTAACTCTTCATCAAATTATTCTTTCAAAACTTTTATGCATTTGTCCTCATTTACTATACAACTTCCATTATTTAATCATTTGACTTGCTGGAGCGAGGGAGGGATGTGACTGAACTAGGGGCTCTAAGCATGCATGATGAGCATGACTTAAAATTTATGTGGAATACTGTAGTATTTATTCGCCTTATATTTTTGAAATATTCTTTTAATTTTAGACCCTTACAGTATTTTTCTTTCAGAAGATACTTCTGAAATTATTCTCAACATGTTCTTGGCATTTTGGACTGGAGCTGACACAATCCCAATAGGATTTCACAAAAAGCTTGTCAATGAAATTAAATTTTGGAAGACCTTACCCGTTTGCCAGTTGCACATACTTGGGATCTCTTATTGAAAATATCTAGGGGAGAAACCCTGAGGAATTTCACCGAAAAATGGAGTAAACAATCACTTGCAGGGGAGAATTCCATTTTGCTTAAGAAAACTTGTTGTTTTCATTGAAAATTTCAATGCTTTATCCACTTTTTGAAAGTTTTCATTTATTTCAGTTTTAACTCAATAATGGCAGTAATAGTCATATCAAAGAATAAAAGTTTATCTCAGGGAAAGATAATACAAAAAGACATTGACATTTATATGGTAATACATGTATTGATATTTGATGTATTTGTGGTACTATAAAGCATGCTTTAGAATTTTTGTTATCTGAAATTCTAGATTGTTGCATCTGAATGCCATACAAGTTTTTTTCAGAGCAGTTTGCTTTCCTTATTACCTCATTTTGCAATTTTCATTAATAGTTGTGTAACGTGTGAGTGAAAAAATGATAGCAATCGGGGGTCGTACCTTGTCTATTTAGGTTTTGGTGGATGATTTCCAATATAATATAATTTTTCCTTAATAAATGATTGACAAATGGTTGATTAAGAAGGCCTGCAAAATATACAAATAAATGGCCAACCTTATCTAGGATAATAATCACGTTAATATTGGATAGCGAATCAAATAATTTCAGATGATGAAGAAAATGGCAGTGGGTAGACTATTTCTAATGCTGGCCAACCTCGGGCTGACGCTTGTACTGCAGCCTTATTCAGGACACAGTCAGTACAAGTGACAGCCCTTCAACTGCTGTGCACACTGCTAGCCTTATTCAGGCAGACACACTGTACACAACAGCCCGGTTGCCAGACGGGTCGACAAGATGAATTATAGATATAGCGGCTAGCCTCCGTTGCTGGTTAGCCTCTTGAGTGGCTTGCCACTTAAAAACACAACAGCCTTTATTTATTGTTATCCTCTTAGACTAGACCTTCTTCTTTCATAAGGTCGACTTTTTTTTGTAAGCTGACTTTATATCATAACCTCACTTACTGCTGTTGATATCTTAGCACAGGTCTTGTTTCTCACACAGCTCGAACTGGAATGAACGCTTGATACTGCAATTCAAGCTTTATATCCTTTCAAGGCGGATGTTTACGTTCACATTCTAATCACCGAACCTGAATGATTACAATATAAATTTCCGGAATACAGTTGATTCCAATGGTTATGGTGTGCCATTAAACATTGTGTTTCTGTTTGTGACTTTTTATTCATACACTTACTTTAAGCTGTATTGATGATTAGTATACGATACAATATTTTCCATGAAAATTGGAAAAAAAGTCAAGTTAAACATCAGATAAAAGCTTATTCTCTGCATGCCATTGACTTGGATTTTACAACTTTTCAATCAAGTACTTCAAAGACTTCATGGCCTTCTCAGTGGTGTTTGGAACAGTTCTCCCACCTTCCAAAAGCAAATGATCAAAGTATGCTGCATAGTCCTCACAACATCCTCTCAGACTTGGACTAGGAAATAATCTTTGAAACTCTAGCACGTCATTAATATCCACTGGAAATTTATAATGTACTGCACCTGTACATAAAAATAGGATGTCATAATGTGTTGATACTGTTTTTAATTTTAGCACTGTGAAAAACAACCAAGGTATCAAATTAAAAGCAGAAAGTGAATGGCTAAAGATATTTGATCTAAAATTAGTTATTAAAGAAAGCTATGCTGAAAAGAAAACAAAAAAGTTCAGGGTGAAAAAAAACATCATTTCATCATTTCTGGTTTTCCTTAGGAGACTTCAATCATCATCATAACGTCTCTGTGCACTGATGTGATGTTAATTCCATTCTATTTTTCTTTGATCAAGTTCTTGTTGGATGAGTTTCGTAAAACAAAAGCGAAATCTAAATTGGTAAATTTAAAAAGTCAATATGGAAAAAGAGAAAAAAAAAGTAAAACTGTGTGAGATTTTTGCTGTAAAATTGTAATTGATGAACAAAACGTTTATATTTCTTAATATTTCTGTAGAAAAACTCTTCCTTATTATAAATGGTTGGTTTAGTCTTATAGTCAAAAGGGCTACGTGCTGAAATCACTAATGGGTTATAAAATGATATATTATTGAAGTTTGAATAAAGAATTTATTTTGCTTCTTGCATGTGCTCGATGTGTACATGTATAATGAAAACATCCCTTGCTCTTCCATATCTTTGAACAAGTGTATCCAGAAGAAGATGCCCATCTCTCTCAGTGTTCTACCCTTTTAAAACAATTAAGATCTGTTTGTGAGAAACTGAAGGCAAACTTTTCAAAGAAGTTGAAACTTCGATTTTAAATGTTGGTACACAAAGAAGGTACTGTCACAAGGAATACACAATTTGTGCAATATAAACCACTAGGATCAACCGTTATTTGCACAGAGGTAAATGTTTTTTTTTAAATCATCAATTAATTGTAAGAAACCTTTATGCCTTCTGGACCCAAAAATTGGAAAAAAATAATATTATCTAAGAATCTATTAAAGTATTTAATCCCTAACAGCAACAGCTTCAATAAAATTGAATAAATAAGAGATGTGTAAGTGTTAAATACTCTGTTTTTCGGACATAATTCCCATTTATTACTATTAGCATATATGGATGGGATGTATCTTAATTTATGATCTTGATATTTGGTAGAGTTTTCCACCTTTTTTTTAATTAATTAAAAAAAATAAATTTAAATAAAAAATATCTGAACAAAAAAAAATGTTTCCAGTTGGCATTATATTGCTAATGATTCAATGCATCTATTTTGAATTGTTTGAAACTTTATTGTGGGCAATCGTTTTCTACAAAATAATTTATTTGAATGTCGAAGTATTATGCACTTAATGGAAATTTAAGGGAAAAGAATTTGGGATAGAAATCCTTAAACTCATTTTATTTCAAGGTCAGAATTGCATACCAGTCGGGTGTTTTTTCAAATATTAAATAAACAAATGATGCTGCACAACTTCAAACAGAAGGTTTGTATTTATATGGGTTGAAATTGCACCCATGCCCCATTCACCTTTTTTATGGCTTTTATGTGTCATTCAATATTTAGTAACACTACATGTACAAAAAGAAATGTGTCACGTTAAACTCTATTATTATTGTGTTTTGATTTTGTTTGTTTGTTTTTTTTTATTTTTGTAGTGTATGAGATTACACAGTGATGTCTATGAAACTATAGTAACTTAAGAAAGTTCCATGTTCATACCTGGTTAGACATTGATCTTCCTATGATTACACTCTTTTCTCCACTCATGTCATCATTATGATGCCAAATGGAAAGATAAATGAATATCCTCAACGTGTTATAGCATCAAGTTTCACAAACCTTGGAGCACCTATGTATTTGGAAAATCATATATGAACTACCATAAACTAAGACAATATTATATTATTCTTCTGTTTGTTGTTGTTTTTTTTTTTGCTGTTGTTCCAGTTTTCTTGTTTTCATTATTTTTTTTATTTTGTTTGTAATTCATTCTGTATCAATATAAAATAATGTATCAATACAAAATGATGTATAAGGAATGTTACTTAGTAGAAACTTAATGAAATTTAAAAATCTCCGTCTTCTCAAGTCAAGTCTGGTCATGGGCCTTTTCCAATCTCTACACCCAAATTACTAAATTATTTAAATGAAATTAATATTTATTTTTATTCAGAAAATATTTCTTAAAATGGAAGTTATAATTGTCACTAATAACAGATATATAAATAGAAGTACATGTAGAACTTATGCATATTCATTAATAAATATTTGAATGATAGTATACCGTGTGTTACTTTATAATTAGGCTTTTCATATACGGACCCAGTCATAACTTAGAACATTAATCATATTACATTTGTATACCTACCTTATTTTCACACCTTGAATCTTCTCATCAACAAACGCAATGCTGTGCAATGACTGCTGGGAATGCCATCCTATCTATATAGTCGATAGAGCAATGGTCCGATGGCACGATGATAGCTTGATAAAGCAAAAACGATGACACGGTATAGCATCGCATCATCGCTATTGTGCCATCGCGTCATCGTCGTCGAGCCATCACATCATCATCATCGCGCTATCGCATCACCGTTATCGCACTATTGCTTCATTGTCATCACATTATCGCGTCATCGCACCATGGACTCAAATCTTGATTGCGCGATGATGCGATAGTTAACTGCGTGGCCCTATCCGGATTACGTACTCTAAATTTACATTTTCAACAGGCCTACTTTTCGCAATCTTTGCTTATCTTCATTTTCACTAAATCAACAGAGGATCCATGAGGCCAAAATCAATGAGCTTCTGAGGTTTGGGCGTCGAAAGGACTATATTCTTGCCATGCGTCAGGACACAAAATGCTTTGGTTATCGTTGAATAATGACATTTTGGAGATGCACCCACTGTAGAGCTGTATTGTCGGTTTGCAGAATTTGTGTTGCTAAAAGGTTGATCGTCTGCTAAATGCTACGTGATGCGTACAGTTGCATGTTGTGTGTCTGTGCTTTTCACTCTCACTTTCAGCTCCACCCCTGGCTAGCAGTTTGCTGCGAAAGAGTAAGCAAAATTTGTAAGTCTTCTCTGTCAGGTATAGCCTCTCTGCAGTTAGACCTATGTGGCCAAGATATGGAATGCTCCTCGAGGTAGCAGATGGAATTGGGAACTGCCCCAAGCAGAACCACAAGGCCTTGGAGAAAACTAGGCCCCTAAGTGCACGTTATACATGGCCCAACGGCGTTTGGATATGCCCTGATACCTGCAAACCTAGTTCCCAGCTATGGGTTAAAAAGCTCTACTGCTTTGTGGATGGCTTGGGAAAGTCAAAGTGTATGGAAGAAAATCCAGACAAAAAATCTAAGAAAACCTGGGAAGAATGATTTCATTAGCTGTGGCAGGCAACCATTCTAGAGTAAGGCAACTTCGATTATAAATCCCTGGTCAAGTTGGAGGTTGAGCGATGGGGTAATCTACCCTTCTCATGAAAACTGCACGACTACGCATAAGAGGACTAGAAATATTTCATCCATTCTCGAGGCATCAGAATACGAGCAGCAACCTGCGCGTATGATCGCAACAAGTGAAAGCCAACAGGAAGCTTGTGGCATGAAGAGTATACTGAGCACGAGAACCCGACTTAAGATCAGTTTCTGGAATGTGCGTACCATGTACGAGGCAGGTAAACAGGCTCAAGTAGTCAGAGAGATGATGAAAACATATTACTAGGAGTAATTGAATGCAGATGGACATATTTTGGAAAGATCATGACAAACACGATGAAGCAATCATTTTCTTAGGCAGGAAAGATGGTAGACATCACGAGGGAGTAGCACTTATTCTGAGTAAAGCAGCAGCGAAGTCCTTGATAGAGGACCATTATGTAATTGAAAGAATGATAAGAGCAAGACTTGACACAAAGCCAATTAAAACATCCATCACACAACTCTACTTTCCTACAAATGAGGCAGAAAAAGAAATTAAACAAGACTTCTACGAAGCACTACAAGCCGAACTTGAAAAGATTTCAAAACATAATTTAACATTCATCATGGGAGATTTTAATTCAAAAGTAGGCCACGACAACACCGGATATGAAAGAGTCGTGGGAAAATATGGTTGTGGTAACATAAATGAGAATTGTGAACATCTGGCAGAGTTTTGTGGAAACAACAACTTTGTTATAGGTGGTAAATTATTTCCACACAAAGACAAATACTAGCTCACATGGATATCACCTGGAGGAAGAGACAAAAATAGGATAGACCATATTGTTATAAATGGTAAATGGAGAAGATCTCTTCAGGATGTGATAATAAGACAAAGTGCAGATGTAGGCAGCGATCATCACCTTGTAACTGCAGATTCTAAACTTAAACTGATGAAAATTATACCTAAGTACAGCTGGAAAAGATTGGATATTTGCAAACTGAGTGATATCAGAAAATATGTACACAAAGAATTCATAACACCAGGTACATGGAAACTCATTGACTGCAGAAAAGAACTAAAGAGGAGGTTGTGCAACACAAACTCAGAAAGAATTAAAGAGAAATTAAGAGAACAATACTCTGAGAGTAACAAAGAAATAAAGAAGGCCACAAAGAGGGACCGTAAGTCCTTCATTGAAAATATGGAAAAAGAAGCTAAAAAGCAGCATCAGAACAGAGAATGGGTAATGTTTATCAGATCACAAAGAAGCTAAAATGTATGCCAGTAAGAGACACGCAGGGTGCAATGATTTCATCTGAGAAAGACCAAGGACAAAGATGGAAGGAGCATTTTGAAGAGTTACTGAAATGCCCAGATCCAAGCACCAGAGCAGAAATATCCGAAGCAAACATCGACTTAGATATCAACAAGGATGAACCATAAAAATAGAAATTATCACAGCAATCAAGAGTTTAAAGAAAAATAAAGCACCTGCGAATAACAACTTACCACACGCATTCTCAATTTATAGTCACAAATCGATCTTGGGAAAAAATAAATTAGTGAACTGA